>NW_027650261.1:2500-5000 GCF_965287045.1 Carcharhinus amblyrhynchos | reverse complement strand
AGAGAGACACAGAGGGAAATAGAGAGCGAGGAACAGAGAGAGACAGACAGAGAGAGTAAGAGAGAGAGACAGAGACTGAGAGAGAGACAGACAGAGAGAGAAACAGAGAGAAAGAGATGGAAAGACAGAGAGAGAGAGAGTGAGAGGGAGAGGGAGAGAGTCGAGAGAGAAAGACAGAGAGAGAATGAGAGAGAGAGTGACAGAGAGAGAGTGAGAGTGAGAGGGAGAGATAGAGAGAGACAGGGTGAGAGAGGGAGGGACAGGGACCGAGAGAGAGACAAGAGAGAGAGACAGAGACAGAGTGAGAGACAGAGTGAAGGACAGAGAGAGAGAGAGAGACAGGGAATGAGAGGGACGGAGAGAGGGAGAGACAAAGACAGAGAGAGACAGACAGACAGAGAGAGAGAGAGACAGAAATAGTGGGAGGCAGAGAGAGACAGACAGAGTGTGTGTGTGAGAGAGAGAGAGGCAGACAGAGTGGGAGAGAGAGCTTGAGAGAGACACAGAGAGAGAGAGAGAAACAGAGAGAGAGACAGAGAGGGAGAGAAACAGAGAGAGAGACAGTGAGAGAGAGAGAGGCAGAGAGACGCTGAGAGAGAGAGAGAGACGGAGGGAGAGAGAAAGAGAGAGTGAGACAGATAGGAGAGGGACAGAGAGAGAGACAGCGAGAAAGAGATGGAAAGACAGAGAGAGAGACAGAGAGAGTGAGAAAGAGAGAGAGTGAGAGATAGAGACAGAGAGAGGGAGTGAGAGGGAGAGGGAGAGAGTCAGAAAGAGAGAGAGAGAGACAGTGAGAGAATGAGAGAGAGAGTGACAGAGAGAAAGTGACAGAGAAAGGGAGAGAGAGAGAGAGAGAGACAGAGTGAGAGAGAGAGAGAGAGAGAGACAGGGTCCGAGAGAGAGACAAGAGAGAGAGACAGAGACAGAGTGAGAGACAGAGGGAAGGACAGAGAGAGAGAGAGAGACAGAGCTTGACAGAGAAGGAGAGAGAGAGGGAGACAAAGACAGAAAGAGAGACAGAGAGCGCAAGAGACAGAGACAGAGAGAGAGAGCGAGTGAGAGACAGAGATAGAGGAAGAGAGAAAAAGAGACAAAGAGAGAGAGAGAGAGAAACAGTGAGAGAGAGACAGAGCGTGAGAGAGAGAGAGACAGAGAGAGAGGCAGATGGAGAGAGAGAGAATACAGAGAGAGACAGAGCGTGAGAGAGAGAGAGACAGAGAGAGAGGCAGATGGAGAGAGAGAGAATACAGAGAGAGACAGAGCAATAGAGAGGGAAAGGCAGAGAGAGAGAGACAGAGAGAGGGAGACAGAGAGAGTGAGAGAGAGAGGGACAGAGAGAGACAGGGAGAGAGTCAGACAGTGAGACAGAGACAGAGAGAGAGACAAAGTGAGAGAGAGAGAGACAGCGAGAGAGAGAGAGAAAGACAGATGGAGAGAGAGAGAGAGACGAGGGAAATTGAGTGCGACAGACAGAGAGAGAGACAGAGCGAGTGAGAGATAGAGAGACAGAGACTGAGAGAGAGACTGAAAGAGAGACAGAGAGAGAGAGAGAAGACAGAGAGAGATAGTGAGAGAAAGAGAGGCAGAGAAAGAGACGAGGAGCGAGCGTGAGAGAGAGAGAGAGAGGCAGAGGGAGAGAGAGAGAGAGACAGAGTGACAGAGAGAGAGAAACAGAGAGAACGACAGACTGAGAGAGTGAGTGACAGAGAGAAAGACAAACTGAGAGAGAGTGAGAGAGAGATAGAGAGAGAGAGACAGAGAGAGAGGGCGAGAGAGAGGGAGAGAGACAGAGGGGGAGAGAGACAGACAGAGAGAGAGACAGAGAGGGAGAGAGAAAGAGAGAGAGAGACAGACTGAGAGAGAGAGTGAGAGAGAGATAGAGAGAGTGAGAGAGTCAGAGAAAGAGAGAGACAGCGAGAGGGAGAGAGACAGGGAGGGAGAGAGACAGAGAGACAGAGACAAGGAGAGAGAGAGAGTGACAGGGAGAGACAGAGACAGTGCGAAACAGTGAGAGTGATGGTGGAGACACAGAGAGAGGCAGAGAGAGATCGAGAGAGAGACAGAGGGAGTGAGAAAGAGAGAGAAAGACAGAGAGAGAGACAAGGAGACAGAGGAACAGATGGAGACAGAGTGCGAGAGAGAGACAGAAGGAGAGAGAAAGAGAGAGACGAGGGAAATAGAGTGCGAGAGACAGAGAGGCAGAGAGAGAGTGAGAGAGAGAGACAGAGACTGAGAGAGAGGGACAGAGAGAGAGGCAGAGAGAGAGGCAGAGAGAGACAGACAGAGAAGACAGAGACAGAGAGAGAGAGACAGAGACAGAAACAGACAGAGTGACAGAAAGAGAGACAGAGAGAGTGAGACAGAGAGAGAGGGAGACAGAGCGACAGAGAAAGAGAGAGACCGACAGAGAGGCAGAGGGAGAGAGAGAGACAGGGAGAGAGAGACAGAGAGAGAGAGACAGAGACAGAGAGAGAGAGTGAGAGAGAGACCGAGAGAGAGA
>NW_027650260.1:70000-124432 GCF_965287045.1 Carcharhinus amblyrhynchos | reverse complement strand
GGGTCTCTGTGTCTCAGGGCCTCTGGGTCTCTGTGTTCTAGTGTCTCAGGGTCTCAGCGTCTCAGGTTCTCAGGGCCTCTGGGTCTCAGGTTCTCAGGGTCTCAGGGCCTCTGGGTCTCCGGGTCTCAGTGTCTCAGGGTCTCAGGGTCTCTGGGTCTCTGGGACTCAGGGTCTCAGGGTCTCTGGGTCTCTGAGTCTCAATGTCTCAGTGCCTCTGCGTCTCTGTGTCTCAGGGCCTCTGGGTCTCTGTGTTCTAGTGTCTCAGGGTCTCAGCGTCTCAGGTTCTCAGGGCCTCTGGGTCTCAGGTTCTCAGGGTCTCAGGGCCTCTGGGTCTCCGGGTCTCAGTGTCTCAGGGTCTCAGGGTCTCTGGGTCTCTGGGACTCAGGGTCTCAGGGTCTCAGGGACTCTGAGTCTCGGTGTCTCAGGGTGTCAGGGCCTCTGGGTCTCTGTGTCTCAGCGTTCAGGGACTCTGGGTCTCTGTGTCTCAGGGTCTCAGGGCCTCTGGGTCTCTGTGTCTCAGTGTCTCAGGGCCTCTGGATCTCAGGGTCTCAGTGTCTCAGGGTCTCTGGGTCTCTCTGTCTCAGGGTCTCTGTGTCTCAGGGTCTCAGGGCCTCTGGGTCTCTGGGCCTCAGTGTCTCAGGGTCTCAGGGTCTCAGGGACTCTGGGTCTCTGTGTCTCAGGGTCTCTGTGTCTCAGGGTCTCAGGGCCTCTGGGTCTCTGTGTCTCAGGGTCTCAGGGCCTCTGGGTCTTTGGGTTCTGAGTCTCAATGTCTCAGTGCCTCTGGGTCTCTGTGTCTCAGGGTCTCAGGGTCTCAGGTTCTCAGGGCCTCTGGGTCTCAGGTTCTCAGGGTCTCAGGGCCTCTGGGTCTCAGGGTCTCATTGTCTCAGGGTCTCAGGGTCTCTGGGTCTCTGTGTCTCAGGGCCTCAGGGCCTCTGGGTCACTGGGACTCAGTGTCTCATGGTCTCAGGGACTCTGGGTCTCTGTGTCTCAGGGTCTGAGGGCCTCTGGGTCTCTGGGTCTCTGTGTCTAAGGGTCTCAGGGCCTCTGGGTCTCAGGGTCTCAGTGTCTCAGGGTCTCAGGGTCTCAGGGTCTCAGTGTCTCAGGGTCTCAGGGACTCTGGGTCTCAGGGTCTCAGTGTCTCAGGGCCTCTGGGTCTCTGAGTCTCAATGTCTCAGTGTCTCAGGTTCTCAGGGTCCCTGAGTCTCTGTGTCTCAGGGTCTCAGGGCCTCTGGGTCTCTGGGTCTCTGAGTCTCAATGTCTCAGTGTCTCTGGTTCTCAGGGTCTCAGGGCCTCTGGGTCTCAGTGTGTCAGGGTCTCTGGGCCTCCAGGTCTCAGTGTCTCAGGGTCTCAGGGCCTCAGGGCTTCTGGGTCTCTGGGTCACAGGGCCTCTGCGTCTCTGTGTCTCAGTGTCTCAGGGCCTCTGGGTCTCTGTGTCTCAATGTCTCAGCGTCTCAGGGTCTCAGGGCCTCTGTGTCTCTGAGTCTCAATGTCTAAGTGTCTCAGTGTCTCAGTGTCTCAGGGCATCTGGATTTCTGTGTCTCATGTCCTCCGGGTCTCTGGGACTCTGAGGCTCAATGTCTCAGTGTCTCAGGGTCTCAGGGCTTCTGGGTCTCTGTGTCTCAGGGTCTCAGGGTCTCAGGGTGTCTGGGTCTCTGTGTCTCAGTGTCTCAGGGCCTCTGCGTCTCAGGGTCTCAGTGTCTCAGGGTCTCAGTGTCTCAGGGCCTCTGGGTCTCAGGGTCTCAGTGTCTCAGGGTCTCAGGGTCTCTGGGTCTCAGTGTCTCAGGGTCTCAGGGACTCTGGGTCTCAGGGCCTCAGTGTCTCAGTGCCTCTGGGTCTCTGGGTCTCAGTGTCTCAGGGTCTCAGGGCCTCTGGGTCTCTGGGTCTCAGTGTCTCAGGGTCTCAGGGCCTCTGGGTCTCTGGGTCTCTGAGTCTCAATGTCTCAGTGTCTCAGGTTCTCAGGGTCTCAGGGCCTCTGGGTCTCAGGGTCTCAGTGTCTCAGGGTCTCAGGGCCTCCAGGTCTCAGTGTCTCAGGGCCTCAGGGCTTCTGGGTCTCTGTGCCTCAATGTCTTCGCGCCTCAGTGTCTCAGGGTCTCTGGGTCTCAGGGTTTCTGGGTCTCTGTGTCTCAGGGTTCAGGGCCTCTGGGTCTCTCGGGCTCAGTGTCTCAGGGTCTCAGGGTCTCAGGGCCTCTGGGTCTCTGAGTCTCAGTGTCTCAGGGTCTCAGGGCCTCTGGGTCTCTGTGTCTCAGCGTCTCAGGGTCTCAGGGCCTCTGGGTCGCTGTGTCTCAGGGCCTCAGGTTCTCATGGCCTCTGGGTCTCTGTGTCTCAGGGTCTCAGGGCCTCTGGGTCTCTTTGTCTCAGGGTCTAGGGTCTCTGTGTCTCAGGGTCTCTGTGTCTCAGGGTCTCAGGGCCTCTGGGTCTCTGGGCCTCAGTGTCTCATGGTCTCAGGGCCTCAGGGTCTCAGGGCCTCTGGGTCTCTGGGTCTCTGAGTCTCAATGTCTCAGTGCCTCTGGGTCTCAATGTCTCAGTGCCTCTGGGTCTCTGTGTCTCAGGGCCTCTGGGTCTCTGTGTTCTAGTGTCTCAGGGTCTCAGCGTCTCAGGTTCTCAGGGCCTCTGGGTCTCAGGTTCTCAGGGTCTCAGGGCCTCTGGGTCTCCGGGTCTCAGTGTCTCAGGGTCTCAGGGTCTCTGGGTCTCTGGGACTCAGGGTCTCAGGGTCTCTGGGTCTCTGGGTCTCTGAGTCTCAATGTCTCAGTGCCTCTGGGTCTCTGTGTCTCAGGGCCTCTGGGTCTCTGTGTTCTAGTGTCTCAGGGTCTCAGCGTCTCAGGTTCTCAGGGCCTCTGGGTCTCAGGTTCTCAGGGTCTCAGGGCCTCTGGGTCTCCGGGTCTCAGTGTCTCAGGGTCTCAGGGTCTCTGGGTCTCTGGGACTCAGGGTCTCAGGGTCTCAGGGACTCTGAGTCTCGGTGTCTCAGGGTCTCAGGGCCTCTGGGTCTCTGTGTCTCAGGGTCTCAGGGCCTCTGGGTCTCTGTGTCTCAGTGTCTCAGGGCCTCTGGATCTCAGGGTCTCAGTGTCTCAGGGTCTCTGGGTCTCTGTGTCTCAGGGTCTCTGTGTCTCAGGGTCTCAGGGCCTCTGGGTCTCTGGGCCTCAGTGTCTCAGGGTCTCAGGGACTCTGGGTCTCTGCGTCTCAGGGTCTGAGGGCCTCTGGGTCTCTGGGTCTCTGTGTCTAAGGGTCTCAGGGCCTCTGGGTCTCAGGGTCTCAGTGTCTGAGGGTCTCAGGGTCTCAGGGTCTCAGTGTCTCAGGGTCTCAGGGACTCTGGGTCTCAGGGTCTCAGTGTCTCAGGGCCTCTGGGTCTCTGGGTCTCAGTGTCTCAGGGTCTCAGGGTCTCCGGGCCTCTGGGTCTCTGGGTTTCTGGGTCTCTGAGTCTCAATGTCTCAGTGTCTCAGGTTCTCAGGGTCCCTGAGTCTCTGTGTCTCAGGGTCTCAGGGCCTCTGGGTCTCTGGGTCTCTGAGTCTCAATGTCTCAGTGTCTCAGGGTCTCTTGGCCTCTGATTCTCAATGTCTCAGTGTCTCAGGGCCTCTGGGTGTCTGGGTCTCAGTGTTTCAGGTTCTCAGGGCCTCTGGGTCTCAATGTCTCAATGTCTCAGTGTCTCAGGGTTTCAGGGTCTCAGGGCCTCTGGTCTCTGGGTCTCTGAGACTCAATGTCTCAGTGTCTCAGGGTCTCAGGGCCACTGGGTCTCTGTGTCTCAGTGTCTCAGGGTCTCAGGGCATCTGGGTCTCTTTGTTCTAGTGTCTCAGGGTCTCAGGGTCTCAGTTTCTCAGGGCCTCTGGGTCTCAGGGCCTCAGGGTATCAGTGTCTCAGAGTCTCAGGGTCTCTGGGTCGGAATCTCTCAGTATCTCAGGGCCTCTGGGTCTCAGGGTCTCAGTGTATCTGGGTCGCAGTGTCTCAGGGTCTCAGGGCCTCTGGGTCTCAGGGTCTCAGTGTATCTGGGTCGCAGTGTCTCAGGGCCTCAGGGCCTCTGGGTGTCTGTGTCTCCGTGTCTCAGGGTCTCAGGGCCTCTGGGTCTCTTTGTCTCAGGGTCTCAGAGTCTCAGGGCCTTTGGGTCTCTGGGTCTCAATGTTTCAATGTCTCAGTGTCTCAGGGTTTCAGGGTCTCAGGGCCTCTGGGTCTCAATGTCTCAGTGTCTGAGTGTCTCAGGGTCTCAAGGCCTCTGAGTCTCAGTGTCTCAGTGTCTCAGGGTCTCAGGGCCTCTGGGTCTCTGGGTCTCTGAGTCTCAATGTCTCAGTGTCTCAGGATCTCAGGGCCTCTGGGTCTCTGAGTCTCAATGTCTCAGTGTCTCAGGGTCTCAGGACATCTGGGTCTCTATGTCTCAGGGCCTCTGGGTCTCTGTGTCCCTGTGTCTCAGTGTCTCAGGGTCTCAGGGCCTCTGGGTCTCAGAGTCTCAATGTCTCAATGTCTCAGTGTCTCAGGGTCTCACGGTCTCAGTGTCTCAGGGTCTCAGGGCCTCTGGGTCTGTGTCTCAGGGTCTCAGGACCTCTGGGTTTCAGGGTCTCACTGTATCAGGGTCTCAGGGCCTCTGCGTGTCTGGGTCTCAATGTCTCAGTGTCTCAGTGTCTCAGGGTCTCAGGGCCTCTGGGTCTCTGTGTCTCAGGATCTCAGGGTCTCAGGGCCTTTGGGGCTCTGGGTCTCTGAGTCTCAGTGTCTCAGTGTCTCTGGGTCTCAGGGCCTCTGTGTCTCAGTGTCTCAGGTCCTCTGTGTCTCTGGGTCTCTGAGTCTCAATGTCTCAGGGTCTCAGGGTCTCAGGGTCTCAGGGCCTCTGGTCTCTGGGTCTCTGAGTCTCAATGTCTCAGTGTCTCAGTGTCTCAGGGCCACTGGGTCTCTGTGTCTCAGGGCCACTGGGTCTCTGTGTCTCTGTGTCTCAGTGTCTCAGGGTCTCAGGGCCTCTAGGTCTCTGTGTCTCAGGGCCACTGGGTCTCTGTGTCTCAGTGTCTCAGGGTCTCAGGGCCTCTGGGTCTCTTTGTTCTAGTGTCTCAGGGTCTCAGGGTCTCAGGTTCTCAGGGCCTCTGGGTCTCAGGGCCTCAGGGTATCAGTGTCTCAGAGTCTCAGGGTCTCTGGGTCGGAGTCTCTCAGTATCTCAGGGCCTCTGGGTCTCAGGGTCTCAGTGTATCTAGGTCGCAGTGTCTCAGGGTCTCAGGGCCTCTGGGTGTCTGTCTCAGTGTCTCAGGGTCTCAGGGCCTCTGGGTCTCTTTGTCTCAGGGTCTCAGGGCCTTTGGGTCTCTGGGTCTCAATGTCTCAATGTCTCAGTGTCTCAGGGCCTCAGGGTCTCAGGGTCTCAGTGTCTCAGGGTCTCAGGGTCTCAAGGCCTCTGAGTCTCAGTGTCTCAGGGTCTCAGGGCCTCTGGGTCTCTGATTCTCAGTGCCTCAGTGTCTCAGGGCCTCTGGGTCTCAGGGTCTCAGTGTCTCAGGGTCTCAGGGCCTCTGGGTCTCTGGGTCTCTGAGTCTCAATGTCTCAGGGTCTCAGGGCCTCTGGGTCTCTGTGTCTCAGTGTCTCAGGGTCTCGGGGTCTCCGGGCATCTGGGTCTCTGTGTTTCAGCGTCTTACGGCGTCTGGGTCTCAGGGTCTCAGTGTCTCAGGGTCTGTGGGTCTCATGGCCTCTGGGTCTCTGTGTCTCAGGGTCTCAGGGCCTCTGGGTCTCAGGGTCTGTGGGTCTCAGGGTCTCCTTGTCTCAGTGTCTCAGTGTCGCAGTGTCTCAATGTCTCAGGGTCTCAGTGTCTCAGGGTCTCGGGGTCTCTGGATCTCTGGTTCTCTGGGTCACTTGGTCTGTGGGTCTCACTGTCTCTGTGTCTCAGGGTCTCTGTTTCTCTGGGTCTCTGGGTCTCAGTTCCTCAGGGTGTCTGGGTCTCTGTGTCTCAGGGTCTCAGTGTCTCAGAGTCTCAGGATCTCAGGATCTCTGGGTCACTGCATGCCTGGGTCTTAGTGTCTCTGGGTCTCATGGTCTCTGGATGTCTGGTTCTCTGGGTCTCTTGGTCTGTTGATCTCATTGTCTCTGTGCCTCAGAGCCTCTGTGTCTCTGGGTAACTGGGTCTCAGTGTCACAGTGTCTTAGGGTCTCAGTGTCTCAGGGTCTCTGGTTCCTGGGTCCCAGGGTCTCAGTGTCTGAGGGTCTCAGGGTCTCAGTGTCTCAGTGTCTCAGGGGCTCAGGGCCTCAGTGTCTCAGGGGCTCAGGGCCTCAGTGTCTCAGTGCCTCAGTGTCTCAGGGCTCGGTGTCTCTGTGTCTCAGGGCTCAGTGTCTCAGTGCCTGAGGGTCTCTGCGTCTCTGTGGCTCAGTGTCTCAGGGTCTGTGGGTCTCAGGGTCCCAGTGTCTCCGGGTCTGAGGGTCTCAGTGTCTCAGTGTCTCAGGATCTCTGTGTCTCACTGCCTCAGGATCTCAGTTTCTCAGGCCTCAGTGTCTCAGGGTCTCAGGGTCTCTGTGTATCAGTGTCTCTGTGTATCAGTGTCTCAGGGTCTCAGTGTCTCAGGGTCTCAGTGCCTCAGGGTCTCAGTCTCTCTGGGCCTCTGGGACTCAGGGAATCAGGGTCTCAGAGTCTCAGCTCTCAGTGTCTCAGTGTCTCAGTGTCTCAGGGTCTCAGTGTCTCAGGGTCTCAGTGTCTCAGTGTCGCACGGTCTCAGTGTCTCAGGGTCTCTGGGTCTCAGTTTGTCATGGTTTCAGGGTCTCTGTGTCTCAGTGTCTCAGGGTCTCTGGGTCACTGCGTGTCTGGGTCTCAGTGACTCTGGGTCTCAGTGCCTCAGGGTCTCTGGGTCTATGGCTCTCAGGGACTCTGGGTCTCTGGGTCTCAGTGTCTCAGACTCTCAGGGTTTCAGGGTCGCAACGTCTCTGTGCCTCAATGTCTCTGTCCCAGTGTCTCGGTGTCTCTGTGTCTCCGGGTCTCAGGGTCTCTGCATCTCTGGTCCTTTGGGTCTCGGGGTCTCTGTGCCTCAGTGTCTCAGTGTCTCAGGGTCTCAGTCTCTCAAGGTCTCAGTGTCTCTGGGTCTCAGGGGCTCATGGTCACAGTCTCTCAGTGTCTCAGGGTCTCAGTGTCTCAGTGTCTCAGGGTCTCAGGGGCTCAGGGCCTCAGTGCCTCTGTGTCCCAGGGTCTCAGTGTCTCAGGGCCTCAGTGTCTCCATGTCTCCGTATCTCAGGGTCTCAGTGTCTCAGGGTCTCTGTGTCACAGGGTCTCAGGGTCTCAGGGCCTCTGGATCTCTGGGTCTCTGAGTCTCAATGTCTCAGGGTCTGAGGGCCTCAGGGCCTCTGAGTCTCAGGGTCTCAGTGTCTCAGGGCCTCTGGGTCTCAGGGTCTATGTGTCTCAGGGTCTCAGTGTCTCAGGGCCTCTGGGTCTCTGTGTCTCAGGGTCTCAGGGTCTCAGGGCCTCTGGGTCTCAGGGTCTCAGTGCCTCAGGGTCTCAGGGCCTCTGGGTCTCAGTGTCTCAGTGTCTCAGGGCCTCTGGGTCTCTGTGTCTCAGTGTCTCAGGGCCTCTGGGTCTCTGTGTCTCAGTGTCTCAGGGCCTCTGGGTCTCTGTGTCTCAGGGTCTCAGGGCTTCTGGGTCTCTGAGTCTCAGTGTCTCAGTTTCTCAGGGCCTCTGGATCTCTGGGTCTCTTGAGTCTCAATGTCTCAGTGTCGCAGGGTCTCAGGGCCTCTGGGTCTCTGTGTCTCAGGGTCTCAGGGTCTCAGGGCCTCTGGATCTCTGTGTCTCAGGGTCTCAGTGTCTCAGGGTCTCAGGGTCCCAGGGTCTCAGGGCATCTGGGTCTCTGTGTCTCAATGTCTCTGTGTCTCAGAGTCTCAGGGCATCTGGGTCTCTGTGTCTCAATGTCTCAGTGTCTCAGTGTCACAGGGTCCTAGGGTCTCAGGGCCTCTGGGTCTCTGTGTCTCAGGGTCTCAGGGTCTCAGGACCTCTGGGTCTCAGGGTCTCACTGTATCAGGGTCAGAGGGCCTCTGCGTCTCTGGGTCTCTGTGTCTCAGGATCTCAGGGTCTCAGGGCCTTTGGATCTCTGGGTCTCTGAGTCTCAGTGACTCAGTTTCTCTGGGTCTCAGGGTCTCAGTGTCTCAGGGTCTCAGGGCATCTGGGTGTCTGTGTCTCAGTGTCTCAGTGTCTCAGGTTCTCAGGGTCTCAGGGCCTCTGGGTCTCTGATTCTCAGTGTCTCAAGGTCTCAGGGCCTCTGGGTCTCAGGGTCTCAGTGTCTCAGGGTCTCAGGGCATCTTTTTCTCTGTGTCTCAGTGTCTCAGGGTCTCAGGGCCTCTGGGTCTCTGTGTCTCAGGGTCTCAGGGCCTCTGGGCCTCAGGGTGTCAGGGTCTCAGGGCCTCTGGGTCTCTGGGTCTCTGAGTCTCAATGTCTCAGGGTCTCAGGGCCTCTGGGCCTCTGGGCCTCTGTGTCTCAGTGTCTCTGTGTCTCAGTGTCTCAGGTTCTCAGGGTCTCAGGGCCTCTGGGTCTCTGTGTCTCAGTGTCTCAGGGCCTCTGTGTCTCTGGGTTTCAGGGTCTCAGGGCCTCTGGGTCTCTGGGTCTCAGTGTCTCAGGGTCTCAGGGCCTCTGGGTCAATGTGTCCCAGGGTCTCAGGGCCTCTGGGTCTCTGTCTCTCAACGTCTCAGTGTCTCAGGGACTCAGAGCCTCTGGGTCTCTCAGTCTCAATGTCCCAGTGTCGCAGTGTCTCAGTGTCTCAGGGTCTCAGGGTCTCTGGGTCTCTGGGTCTCTGAGTCTCAAAGTCTCAGCGTCTCAGTGTCTCAGGGTCTCAGGGTCTCAGGGTCCCAGGTTCTCAGGGCATCTGGGTGTCTGCGTCTCAGTGTCTCAGGGTATCAGGGCTTCTGGGTCTCTGTGTCTCAGTGTCTCAGGGTCTCAGTGCCTCTGTGTCTGATTGCCTCAGTGTCTCATGACCTCTGGGTCTCAGGGTCTCAGTGTATCAGGGTCTCAGGGCCTCTGCGTCTATGGGTCTCAATGTCTCAGTGTCTCAGAGTCTCAGGGTCTCTTGGCCTCTGAGTCTCAGTGTCTCAGGGTCCCAGGGTCTCAGGGCCTCTGGGTGTCTGTGTTTCAGGGTCTCAGAGTCTCAGGGCCTTTGGGTCTCTGGGTCTCAATGTCTCAGGGTTTCAGGGTCTCAGGGCCTCTGGGTCTCAATGTCTCAGTGTCTCAGGATCTCATGGCCTCTGGGTCTCTGAGCCTCAATGTCTCAGTGTCTCAGTGTCTCAAGGTCTCAGTGTCTCTATGTCTCAGCGCCTCATGGCCTCTGGGCGTCTGGGTCTCTGAGTCTCAATGTCTCAGGGTTTCAGGGTCTCAGGGCCTCTGGGTCTCAAAGTCTCAGTGTCTCAGAGTCTCATGGCCTCTGGGTCTCTGGGTCTCTGAGTCTCAATGTCTCAGTGTCTCAGTGTCTCAAGGTCTCAGGGCCTCTGGGCCTCTGGGTCTCTGAGACTCAATGTCTCAGTGTCTCAGGGTCTCAGGGCCTCTGGGTCTCAATGTCTCAGTGTCTCAGGGTCTCATGGCGTCTGTGTCTCTGGGTCTCAGAGTCTCAATGTCTCAGTGTCTCAGTGTCTCAAGGTCTCAGGGTCTCATGGCCTCTGGGTCTCTGGGTCTCTGAGTCTCAGTGTCCCAGTGTCTCAGGGTCTCAGGGCCTCTGGGTCTCTGTGTCTCAGTGTCTCAGGGCCTCTGGATCTCTGGGTCTCTGAGTCTCAATGTCTCAGTGTCTCAGGGTCCCAGGGTCTCTTGTCCTCTGCGTGTCTGTGTCTCAGGGTCTCAGAGTCTCAGGGCCTTTGGGTCTCTGGGTCTCAATGTCTCAGGGTTTCAGGGTCTCAGGGCCTCTGGGTCTCAATGTCTCAGTGTCTCAGGGTCTCAAGGTCTCAGGGCCTCTGGGCCTCTGGGTCTCTGAGTCTCAATGTCTCAGTGTCTCAGGGTCTCAGGGTCTCATGGCCTCTGAGTATCTGTGTCTCAGTGTTTCAGGGTCTCAGGGCCTCTGGGTCTCTGTGTCTCAGTGTCTCAGGGTCTCAGGGTCTCAGGGCCTTTGGGTCTCTGATTCTCAATGTCTCAGGGTCTCAGGGCCTCTGGGTCTCTGTGTCTCAGTGTCTCAGGACCTCTGGGTCTCAGGGTCTCAGTGTATCAGGGTCTCAGGGCCTCTGCGTCTCTGGGTCTCAATGTCTCAGTGTTTCAGTGTCTCAGAGTCTCAGGGTCCCATGGTCTCAGGGCCTCTGAGTGTCTGTGTCTCAGTGTCTCAGGGTCTCAGGACCTCTGGGTCTCTTTATCTCAGGGTCTCAAGGCCTTTGGGTCTCTGGGTCTTAATGTCTCAATGTCTCAGTGTCACAGGGTCTCAGGGTCTCAGTGTCTCAGGGTCTCATGGCCCCTGGGTCTCTGGGTCTCTGAGTCTCAATGTCTCAGTGTCTGAAGTCTCAGGGTCTCAAGGCATCTGAGTCTCAGGGCCTCTGGGTCTATGTGTCTCAGGTTCCCAGGGTCTCAGGGCCTCTGGGTCTCTGATTCTCAATGTCTCAGGGTCTCAGGGCCTCTGGGTCTCAGGGTCTCAGTGTCTCAGGGTCTCAGGGCATCTTTTTCTCTGTGTCTCAGTGTCTCAGTGTCTCAGGGCCTCTGGGTCTCTGTGTCTCAGGGTCTCAGAGCCTCTGGGTCTCAGGGTCTCAGGGTCTCAGGGCCTCTGGGTCTCTGGGTCTCTGAGTCTCAATGTCTCAGGGTCTCCGGGCCTCTGGGTCTCTGTGTCTCAGTGTCTCAGGGTCTCAGGGTCTCAGGGCCTCTGCGTCTCAGGGTCTCAGGGTCTCAGGGCCTCTGGGTCTCTGGGTCTCAGGGTCTCAGTGTCTCAGGGTCTCAGGACCTCTGGGTCTCAGGGTCTCAGGGTCTCTGGGTCTCTGTGTCTCAGGGTCTCAGGGCCTCTGGGTCTCTGGGTCTCAGTGTCTCAGGGTCTCAGGGCCTCTGGGTCAATATGTCCCAGGGTCTCAGGGCCTCTGGGTCTCTGTGTCTCAATGTCTCAGTGTCTCAGGGACTCAGAGCCTCTGGGTCTCTCAGTCTCAATGTCCCAGTGTCGCAGTGTCTCAGTGTCTCAGGGTCTCAGGGTCTCTGGGTCTCTGAGTCTCAATGTTTCAGCGTCTCAGTGTCTCAGGGTCTCAGGGTCCCAGGTTCTCAGGGCATCTGGGTGTCTGCGTCTCAGTGTCTCAGTGTCTCAGGGTATCAGGGTTTCTGGGTCTCTGTGTCTCAGTGTCTCAGTGTCTGAGTGCCTCTGTGTCTGAGTGCCTCAGTGTCTCAGGACCTCTGGGTCTCAGAGTCTCAGTGTATCAGGGTCTCAGGGCCTCTGCGTCTATGGGTCTCAATGTCTCAGTGTCTCAGAGTCTCAGGGCCTCTGGGTCTCTGTGTCTCAGTGTCTCAGTGTCACAGGTTCCTAGGGTCTCAGGGCCTCTGGGTCTCTGTGTCTCAGTGTCTCAGGGTCTCAGGGCCTCCGGGTCTCTGATTCTCAGTGTCTCAGTGTCTCAGGGTCTCAGGGCCTTTGGGTCTCTGTGTCTCAGGGTCTCAGGGCCTCTGGGTCTCAGTGTCTCAGGGTCTCAGGGTCTCTGTGTCTCAGGGTCTCAGGGCATCTGGGTATCTGGGTCTCAGTGTCTCAGGGTCTCAGGGCTTCTGGGTCTCAGTGTCTCAGAGCCTCTGGGTCTCTGAGTCTCAATGTCTCTGTGTCTCTGAGTCTCAGTGTCTCAGGGTCTCAGGCCCTCTGGGTCTCTGGGTCTCTGAGTCTCAATGTCTCACGTTCTCAGGGTCTCAGGGCCTCAGGGTCTCAGCGCCTCAGTGTCTCAGGGCCTCTGGGTCTCAGTGTCTCAGGGTCTCAGGGCCTCTTTGTCTCTGTGTCTCAGGGTCTGAGGGCCTCTGTGTCTCTGGGTCTCTGAGTCTCAATGTCTCAGTGTCTCAGGTTCTCAGGGCCTCTGGGTCTCTCTGTCTCATGTTCTCTGAGTCTCTGGGTCTCTGTGTCTCAGGGTCTCAGGGCCTCTGGGTCTCTGTGTCTCAGGGTCTCAGTGTCACAGGGCCTCTGGGACTCAGGGTCTCAGTGTCTCAGGGTCTCAGGGCCTCAGGGACTCAGGGTCTCTGAGTCTCAATGTCTCAGGGTCTCAGGGCCTCTGGGTCTCTGTGTCTCTGTGTCTCAGGGTCCCAGGGCCTCTGGATCTCTGTGTCTCAGGGTCTCAGTACCTCAGGGTCTCAGGGTCCCAGGGTCTCAGGGCATCTGGGTGTCTTTGTCTCAGTGTCTCAGTGTCTCAGGGTCTCAGAGAATATGGGTCTCTGAGTCTCAATGTCTCAGTGCCTCAGTGTCACAGGGTCCTAGGGTCTCAGGGCATCTGGGTCTCTGTGTCTCAGGGTCTCAGGACCTCTGGGTCTCAGGGTCTCACTGTATCAGGGTCACAGGGCCTCTGCGTCTCTGGGTCTCAATGTCTCAGTGTCTCAGGGTCTCAGGGCCTCTGTGTCTGAGTGTCTCAGGGTCTCAGGGCCTTTGGGTCTCTGGGTCTCTGAGTCTCAGTGACTCAGTTTCTCTGGGTCTCAGGTTCTCAGTGTCTCAGGGTCTCAGGGCATCTGGGTGTCTGTGTCTCAGTGTCTCAGTGTCTCAGGGTCTCAGGGCCTCTGGGTCTCTGTGTCTCAGTGTCTCATGACCTCTGGGTCTCAGGGTCTCAGTGTATCAGTGTCTCAGGGCCTCTGCGTCTCTGGGTCTCAATGTCTCAGTGTTTCAGTGTCTCAGAGTCTCAGGGTCCCATGATCTCAGGGCCTCTGAGTGTCTGTGTCTCAGGGTCTCAGGACCTCTGGGTCTCTTTATCTCAGGGTCTCTGGGTCTCAAGGCCTTTGGGTCTCTGGGTCTTCATGTCTCAATGTCTCAGTGTCTCAGGGTCTCAGGGTCTCAGTGTCTCAGGGTCTCAGGGTCTCATGGCCTCTGGGTCTCTGGGTCTCTGAGTCTCAATGTCTCAGTGTCTGATGTCTCAGGGTCTCAAGGCATCTGAGTCTCAGTGTCTCAGGGTCTCAGGGCCTCTGGGTCTATGTGTCTCAGGTTCTCAGGGTCTCAGGGCCTCTGGGTCTCTGATTCTCAGTGTCTCAGGGTCTCAGGGCCTCTGGGTCTCAGGGTCTCAGTGTCTCAGGGTCTCAGGGCATCTTTTTCTCTGTGTCTCAGTGTCTCAGTGTCTCAGGGTCTCAGGGCCTCTGGGTCTCTGTGTCTCAGGGTCTCAGAGCCTCTGGGTCTCAGGGTCTCAGGGTCTCAGGGCCTCTGGGTCTCTGGGTCTCTGAGTCTCAATGTCTCAGGGTCTCAGGGCCTCTGGGTCTCTGTGTCTCAGTGTCTCAGGGTCTCAGGGCCTCTGGGTCTCAGGGTCTCAGGGCCTCTGGGTCTCTGGGTCTCTGTGTCTCAGTGTCTCAGGATCTCAGGGCCTCTGGGTCTCTGTGTCTCAATGTCTCAGCGTCTCAGGGTCTCAGGGTCTCAGGGCCTCTGTGTCTCTGAGTCTCAATGTTTAAGTCTCTCAGTGTCTCAGTGTCTCAGTGTCTCAGGGCATCTGGATCTCTGTGTCTCATGTCCTCCTGGTCTCTGGGACTCTGAGGCTCAATGTCTCAGTGTCTCAGGGTCTCAGGGCCTCTGGGTCTCAGTGTCTCAGGTTCTCAGGGTCTCAGGGCCTCGAAGTCTCAGGGTCTCAGTGTCTCAGGGTCTCAGGGTCTCTGGGTCTCTGTGTCTCAGGGTCTCTGTGTCTCAGGGTCTCAGGGCCTCTGGGTCTCTGGGCCTCAGTGTCTCAGGGTCTCAGGGCCTCTGGGCCTCTGGGTCTCTGAGTCTCAATGTCTCAGTGTCTCAGGGTCTCAGGACTTCTGGGTCTCTATGTCTCAGGGCCTCTGGGTCTCTTTGTCTCTGTGTCCCTGTGTCTCAGTGTCTCAGGGTCTCAGGGCCTCTGTGTCTCTGGGTCTCAGAGTCTCAATGTCTCAGTGTCTCTGGGTCTCAGGGTCTCATGGCCACTGGGTCTCTGGGCCTCTGGGTCTCAGAGTCTCAGTGTCTCAGGGTCTCAGGGCCTCTGGGTCTCTGAGTCTCAGTGTCTCAGGGTCTCAGGTTCTCAGGCCCTCTGCGTCTCTGTGTCTCTGAGTCTCAATGTCTCAGTGTCTCAGGGTCTCAGGGCCTCCGGGTCTCTGATTCTCAGTGTCTCAGGGTCTCAGGGCCTTTGGGTCTCTGTGTCTCAGGGTCTCAGGGCCTCTGGGTCTCAGTGTCTCAGGGTCTCAGGGTCTCTGGGTCTCTGTGTCTCAGGGTCTCAGGGCATCTGGGTATCTGGGTCTCAGTGTCTCAGGGTCTCAGGGCTTCTGGGTCTCAGTGTCTCAGAGCCTCTGGGTCTCTGAGTCTCAATGTCTCTGTGTCTCTGAGTCTCAGTGTCTCAGTGTCTCAGGGTCTCAGGCCCTCTGGGTCTCTGGGTCTCTGAGTCTCAATGTCTCACGTTCTCAGGGTCTCAGGGCCTCTGGGTCTCAGTGTCTCAGGGTCTCAGGGCCTCTTTGTCTCTGTTTCTCAGGGTCTCAGTGCCTCTGAGTCTCAGTGTCTCAGGGTCTGAGGGCCTCTGTGTCTCTGAGTCTCAATGTCTCAGTGTCTCAGGTTCTCAGGGCCTCTGGGTCTCTCTGTCTCATGTTCTCTGAGTCTCTGGGTCTCTGTGTCTCAGGGTCTCAGGGCCTCTGAGTCTCTGTGTCTCAGGGTCTCAGTGTCACAGTGTATCAGGGTCTCAGGGCCTCTGGGCCTCAGGGTCTCTGTGTCTCTGTGTCTCCGTGTCTCAGGGTCTCAGGGCCGCAGGACCTCTGGGTCTCAGGGTCTCAGTGTCTCAGGGCCTCTGGGTCTCAGGGTCTCAGTGTCTCAGGGTCTCAGGGCCTCAGGGACTCAGGGTCTCTGAGTCTCAATGTCTCAGGGTCTCAGGGCCTCTTGGTCTCTGTGTCTCTGTGTCTCAGGGTCCCAGGGCCTCTGGATCTCTGTGTCTCAGGGTCTCAGTGCCTCAGGGTCTCAGGGTCCCAGGGTCTCAGGGCATCTGGGTGTCTTTGTCTCAGTGTCTCAGTGTCTCAGGGTCTCAGAGAATATGGGTCTCTGAGTCTCAATGTCTCAGTGTCTCAGTGTCACAGGGTCCTAGGGTCTCAGGGCATCTGGGTCTCTGTGTCTCAGGGTCTCAGGACCTCTGGGTCTCAGGGTCTCACTGTATCAGGGTCACAGGGCCTCTGCGTCTCTGGGTCTCAATGTCTCAGTGTCTCAGGGTCTCAGGGCCTCTGTGTCTGAGTGTCTCAGGGTCTCAGGGCCTTTGGGTCTCTGGGTCTCTGAGTCTCAGTGACTCAGTTTCTCTGGGTCTCAGGGTCTCAGTGTCTCAGGGTCTCAGGGCATCTGGGTGTCTGTGTCTCAGTGTCTCAGGGTCTCAGGGCCTCTGGGTCTCTGTGTCTCAGTGTCTCATGACCTCTGGGTCTCAGGGTCTCAGTGTATCAGGGTCTCAGGGCCTCTGCGTCTCTGGGTCTCAATGTCTCAGTGTTTCAGTGTCTCAGAGTCTCAGGGTCCCATGGTCTCAGGGCCTCTGAGTGTCTGTGTCTCAGTGTCTCAGGGTCTCAGGACCTCTGGGTCTCTATATCTCAGGGTCTCTGGGTCTCAAGGCCTTTGGGTCTCAGGGTCTTCATGTCTCAATGTCTCAGTGTCTCAGGGTCTCAGGGTCTCAGTGTCTCAGGGTCTCAGGGTCTCATGGCCTCTGGGTCTCTGGGTCTCTGAGTCTCAATGTCTCAGTGTCTGATGTCTCAGGGTCTCAAGGCATCTGAGTCTCAGTGTCTCAGGGTCTCAGGGCCTCTGGGTCTATGTGTCTCAGGTTCTCAGGGTCTCAGGGCCTCTGGGTCTCTGATTCTCAGTGTCTCAGGGTCTCAGGGCCTCTGGGTCTCAGGGTCTCAGTGTCTCAGGGTCTCAGGGCATCTTTTTCTCTGTGTCTCAGTGTCTCAGGGTCTCAGAGCCTCTGGGTCTCTGTGTCTCAGGGTCTCAGAGCCTCTGGGTCTCAGGGTCTCAGGGCCTCTGGGTCTCTGGGTCTCTGAGTCTCAATGTCTCAGGGTCTCAGGGCCTCTGGGTCTCTGTGTCTCAGTGTCTCAGGGTCTCAGGGTCTCAGGGCCTCTGGGTCTCAGGGTCTCAGGGCCTCTGGGTCTCTGGGTCTCTGTGTCTCAGTGTCTCAGGATCTCAGGGCCTCTGGGTCTCTGTGTCTCAATGTCTCAGGGTCTCAGGGTCTCAGGGCCTCTGTGTCTCTGAGTCTCAATGTCTAAGTCTCTCAGTGTCTCAGTGTCTCAGGGTCTCAGGGCATCTGGATCTCTGTGTCTCATGTCCTCCTGGTCTCTGGGACTCTGAGGCTCAATGTCTCAGTGTCTCAGGGTCTCAGGGCCTCTGGGTCTCAGTGTCTCAGGTTCTCAGGGTCTCAGGGCCTCGAAGTCTCAGGGTCTCAGTGTCTCAGGGTCTCAGGGTCTCAGGGTCTCTGGGTCTCTGTGTCTCAGGGTCTCAGTGTCTCAGGGTCTCAGGGTCTCTGGGTCTCTGTGTCTCAGGGTCTCTGTGTCTCAGGGTCTCAGGGCCTCTGGGTCTCTGGGCCTCAGTGTCTCAGGGTCTCAGGGACTCTGGGTCTCTCTGTCTCAGGGTCTCAGGGCCTCTGGGTCTCAGGGCCTCTGGGTCTCAGGGTCTCAGTGTCTCAGGGCGTAGCTCTGCTGATTAAGGATAGCATCACGGTGGTAGCAAGGGATGATATTGGAGCCAAGGAGCAGAGGGTGGAATCGTTGTGGGTGGAGATTAGGAACAGCAAAGGGAGGAAGACGCTGGTGGGTGTCGTCTATAGGCCCCCGAATAATGATCTGGAGATGGGGCGGGCTGTTAACGCGCAAATAAGTGCGGCGTGCAGGAATGGGACGGCCGTAGTTATGGGGGATTTCAATCTGCATATTGATTGGTCGACACATGTTGGACGTGGGGGGCTCGAGGAGGAGTTCTTGGAACAGTGTGTGTTGGAGCCGACGAGGGAGCGAGCTATCTTGGATCTGGTGCTATGTAATAAGGCGGGTAGAATTAGGGACCTTGCGGTGAAGGATCCTCTTGGAGAGAGTGATCATTGTATGGTGGAGTTTCTGTTGCAGATGGAGGAGAAGAAAGTGGGTTCCCGGACACGCGTCCTTTGTTTGAACAGAGGGGAGTACGGTAGGATGAGAGAAGAATTGGCGAATGTTGACTGGGGGAGCGCATTGGAGGGAGGGTCTGCTGAGGAGCAGTGGAGGATCTTTAAGGAGATCTTTCTTGGTGCTCAGCTGAAATTTATTCCGATGGTTAAAAAGGACTGTAGGAGGAGAGGTAATAAGCCGTGGATAACGAAGGAGGTGAAGGAAAGTGTTAAATTAAAAGCGGAGGAATTTAGAGTAGCTAAGAGTAGTGGGCGAGAAGAGGATTGGGAGAGGTCTAAATGTTAACAAAGATTGACAAAGAAGTTGATAAAGAAGGGTAGGAGAAGCTATGAAGCTGGGCTAGCGCTTAATATAAAAAAAGATAGCAAGAGTTTTTATAAATATATAAAAAGGAAGAGGCTGGCTAGGGTGAACGTTGGTCCTTTAGAGGATGAGAAAGGGGACCTAGTGGTAGGGGATGGGGATATGGCTAAGGTCTTGAATAACTTTTTTGTTTCTGTCTTCACGGAGGAGGACGTGAATAATTTGCCGGGTGTTAGCGATGGAAAGGTGGTAGGACTGGAGGGTCTTAATGACATTACTGTTACTAGAGAGGCGGTGCTCGACAGACTGGAGGGGCTGATTGTGGACAAGTCCCCAGGACCGGATGGAATGCATCCGAGGGTTCTGAAAGAAATGGCGGAGGTGATAGTGGATGCCTTGGTGGTTATTTTCCAGACATCGCTGGATTCCGGGGAAGTGCCGGATGATTGGAAAGCGGCTAATGTTACGCCATTGTTTAAGAAGGGTGCCAGGCAAAAGGCAGGGAATTATAGGCCGGTTAGAGACCCTGAGACGAAGAGACGCAGGGAATCTGAGACCCAGAGACGCAGAGACCCTGAGACGACAAGACGCAGGGACACTGAGATGCAGAGAGGCAGAGACACAGAGACACTGAGACCCAGAAACGCAGAGACACAGAAACTCAGAGACTCTGAGACGCAGCGGCGTAGAGACCCTGAGACGCAGAGACGCAGAGACCCTGAGACGCAGAGACACTGAGACGCAGAGACACTGAGACACTGAGACACAGAGACGCAGAGACGCAGAGACACTGAGGCGCAGAGACACTGAGAACCAGAGAGGCAGAGACGCAGAGACGCAGCGACTATGAGCCGGAGAGATGCTGAGACGCAGAGACACTGAGACACAGAGACACTGAGATGCAGAGACGTTGAGACGCAGAGGCGCAGAGATGCAGAGTCTCTGAGAGGCAGAGACTCTGAGATGCAGAGATGCAGAGACCCGGAGACACAGAGACACTGAGTCCCAGAGACGCAAAGACGCAGAGACACTGAGACGCAGAGACACTGAGACCGGGAGATGCATAGATGCAGAGACTCAGAGACCCAGAGACGCAGAGACCCAGAGACGCAGAGACCCTGAGACGTAGAGACACTGAGAACCAGAGAGGCAGAGACGCAGAGACTCTGAGCCGGAGAGACGCTGGGACGCAGAGACTGAGACGCAGAGACACTGAGACGCAGAGACGCTGAGACGCTGAGACGCAGAGAAGCAGAGACGCTGAGACACTGAGATGCAGAGACGCTGAGACGCTGAGTCTCTGAGAGGCGGTGACTCTGAGACGCAGAGACGCAGAGACCCGGAGACACAGAGACACTGAGTCCCAGAGACGCAAAGACGCAGAGACACTGAGACGCAGAGACGCTGAGACCGGGAGATGCATAGATGCAGAGACTCAGAGACTCTGAGACGCAGAGACGCAGAGACCCTGTGACGCAGTGACGCAGAGACCCTTAGACGCAGAGA
This sequence comes from Carcharhinus amblyrhynchos, assembly GCF_965287045.1. Lineage (NCBI taxonomy): Eukaryota > Metazoa > Chordata > Chondrichthyes > Carcharhiniformes > Carcharhinidae > Carcharhinus > Carcharhinus amblyrhynchos. The sequence goes on along the minus strand of NW_027650260.1, from coordinate 105,484 downwards.
CACTGAGACCCAGAGAAACAGAGACGCAGAGACACTGAGACGCAGAGACGCTGAGACCCAGAGACGCAGAGACGCGGAGACGCAGAGACCCTGAGACGCAGAGACAACGAGAAGCAGAGACACAGAGACACTGAGACGCAGAGAATCTGAGACGCAGAGGCACTGAGACACAGAGACACTGGGACGCTGAGACGCAGAGACACTGAGACCCAGAGATGCAGAGACGTAGAGACACTGAGACACAGAGACGCAGAGACACTGAGACGCAGAGACTCTCAGACGCTGCAAACCAGAGACACAGAGATGCAGAAACGGAGAGAGACTGAGATACAGAGATTCTGAGACACAGAGACACAGAGAGGCAGAGACACTCAGACGCAGAGACTCTGAGACCCAGAGACGCAGAGAGGCAGCGATGCAGAGAGGCAGAGATTATGAGACACAGAGACACTGAGACGCAGAGACTCTGAGACGCAGAGAGTCTGAGACGCAGAGACGCAGCGTCCCTGAGACGCAGAGATGCTGAGACCCAGAGACGCAGAGACGCAGAGGCACTGAGAACCAGCGACGCAGAGACACTGAGACGCAGAGACTCTAAGACGCAGAGACGCTGGACCCGGAGACCCAGAGACGCAGAGAAACAGAGACCCAGAGGCTCGAGATGCAGAGACTCTGAGACGCATAGACGCTGAGACCCAGAGTCACAGAGACACTGAGACGCAGAGACATTGAGAGGCAGAGACACTGAGACACAGAGACGCAGAGACGCAGAGACCCTGAGATGCAGAGACACTGAGACCCAGAGAAACAGAGACGTTGAGACACTGAGGCGCAGAGACACTGAGAACCAGAGAGGCAGAGACGCAAAGACGCAGAGACTCTGAGCCGGAGAGACGCTGAGACGCAGAGACACTGAGACGCAGAGACACTGAGACGCAGAGACGCTGAGACGCAGAGACACTGAGACGCAGAGACGCTGAGACGCAGAGGCGCAGAGATGCAGAGATGCAGAGTCTCTGAGAGGCAGAGAGTCTGAGACGCAGAGATGCAGAGACCCGGAGACACAAAGACACTGTGTCCCAGAGACGCTGAGACGCAGAGACGCTGAGCCGCTGAAACGCTGAGACGCAGAGAAGCAGAGACACTGAGGCACAGAGACGCAGAGACGCAGAGACGTAGAGACGCAGACACTGATATGCAGAGAAACTGAGACGCAGAGACGCTGAGACGCTGAGACGCAGAGACGCTGAGACCCTGAGACGCTGGGACACTGAGACGCAGAGACACTGAGACCCAGAGATGTAGAGACGTAGAGGCACTGAGACACGGAGACTCTGAGATGCAGAGACACTGAGATGCAGAGACTCTCAGACGCTGCAACCCAGAGACACAGAGATGCAGAAATGCAGAGAGACTGAGATGCAGAGATTCTGAGACACAGAGACACTGAGACGCAGAGAGGCAGAGACACTGAGACGCAGAGACACTGAGACCCAGAGGCGCAGATTCTCTGAGACACAGAGATGCTGAGACGCAGAGAAGCTGAGACCCTGAGACGCAGAGACGCAGAGACATTGAGACGCAGAGACGCAGAGACACTGAGACGCAGAGACGCTGAGACCGGTAGATGCATAGATGCAGAGACTCTGAGACGCAGAGACGCAGAGACCCTGAGACGCAGAGACCCTGAGACGCAGAGACCCTGAGACACAGAGACACTGAGACCCAGAGGAACAGAGACGCAGAGACACTGAGATGCAGAGACACTGAGAACCAAAGAGGCAGACACGCAGAGACGCAAGGACTCTGAGTAGTAGAGACGCTGAGACGCAGAGACGCAGAGACACTGAGATGCAGAGACGCAGAGAAGCAGAGACACTGAGACGCAGAGGCGCAGAGACGCTGAGACGCTGAGACGCAGAGATGCTGAGACGGAGAGACGCAGAGACGCACAGACGCTGAGACGCAGAGACGTTGAGACGCTGAGATGGAGAGACGCAGAGACGCAGAAACACTGAGACGCTGAGACGCTGAGACACTGAGACGCAGAGACACTGAGACCCAGAGACGCAGAGACCCTGAGACGGAGAGACACTGAGACCTAGAGACGCAGTGACCCTGAGACACAGAGAGACTAAGACACTGAGACCCAGAGACTCTGAGACGCAGAGACGCTGAGACGCAGAGACTCTGAGACACAGGGACTCGGAGACGCAGAGACGCAGAGACTCTGAGACACAGGGACTCGGAGATGCCGAGACGCAGAGACGCTGAGACGCAGAGACGCTGAGACGCAAAGACGCTGAGACACAGAGATGAAGAGACACAGAGAACCTGAGATGCAGAGACACTGAGACCCAGAGATGCAGAGACGCAGAACATAGAACATAGAACATAGAACATTACAGCGCGGAACAGGCCCTTCGGCCCACAATGTTGCGCCGACCAGTCTTATTTTTAAAAAAAAAACATTGACCCACTAATCTAAACCAATCCCTTTTCGTCCATAAACCTATCCAGAGATCTCTTAAACGCCCCCAAACTAGGCGCATTTACAACTGCAGCAGGCAGGGCATTCCAATCCCTCACCACCCTCTGGGTAAAGAACCTACCCCTGACATCCGTCCTGTAGCTACCCCCCCTTAATTTAAAGCCATGCCCCCTCGTGCTAGCTTTCTCCATCCGAGGAAACAGGCTATCACCATCCACCCTATCTAAACCTCTAATCATCTTATATGTTTCTATAAGATCCCCTCTTAGCCGCCTTCTTTCCAGTGAAAACAACCCCAAATCCCTCAGTCTCTCCTCATAGGACCTCCCCTGCATACCAGGCAACATCCTGGTAAACCTCCTCTGCACCCTCTCCAAAGCCTCCACATCCTTCCTGTAATGTGGGGACCAGAACTGCACACAATACTCCAAGTGCGGCCGCACCAGAGTTGTGTACAGTTGCAACATGACGCTGCGACTCCTAAATTCAATCCCCCTACCAATAAACGCCAAGACACCGTACACCTTCTTAACAACCTTATCTACTTGATTCCCAACTTTCAGGGATCTATGTACACATACACCTAGATCCCTCTGCTCCTCCACTCTATTCAAAGTCCTCCCGTTAGCCCTATACTCAACACATCTGTTATTCCTACCGAAATGGATTACCTCACACTTCTCCGCATTAAACTCCATCCGCCACCTCTCGGCCCAGCTCTGCAACCTGTCCAAGTCACCCTGCAAACTTCGACACCCTTCCTCACAATCTACCACACCTCCGACTTTGGTGTCATCAGCAAACTTACTAATCCACCCAACTATACCCTCATCCAGATCATTAATAAAGATTACAAACAGCAGTGGCCCCAAAACAGATCCCTGAGGCACACCACTCGTAACCGAACTCCATGATGAATAATTACCATCAACCACCACCCTCTGTCTCCTATCTGCTAACCAATTCCTGATCCAAGTACCTAAATTACCACCAATCCCATACATCTGCATCTTCTGCAGAAGCATACCATGGTGAACCTTATCAAATGCCTTACTAAAATCCATATATACCACGTCTACTGCCTTACCCCTATCCACCTCTTTGGTCACCTTCTCAAAGAACTCAATAAGGTTAGTAAGGCACGACCTTCCCGCTACAAAACCATGCTGACTATCTCTAATCAATTCATTACTCTCCAAATAACTATAAATCCTATCCCTAATAATTTTTTCTAAAACCTTGCCCACTACAGAAGTAAGACTCACTGGTCTATAATTCCCCGGGAAGTCTCTGTTCCCCTTCTTAAATAATGGGACAACATTCGCTGTCCTCCAATCTTCCGGTACTATACCAGAGACCAACGACGACCTGAAGATCAGAGCCAGAGGCTCTGCAATCACCTCTCTTGCCTCCCATAGAATCCTAGGGTAAATCCCGTCTGGACCAGGGGACTTATCTATTTTCAACCCTTGTAGAATATCCAACACATCCTCTGTATCAACTGCAATACTTTCTATTTTACACCCCTTCACCCCAGTGACCTCCTCAGCTACATTCATATCGTCCTGCGTGAACACCGAAGAGAAATAATGGTTCAATGCCTCTCCAATCTCTTCCGGTTCCACACATAACTTCCCCCTACTGTCTGTAACTGGCCCTAATCTTGCCCTAACCAACCTTCTGTTCTTGACATATCTATAGAACGCCTTAGGGTTCTCCTTAATCCTATCAGCCAAAGTCATCTCATGCCCTCTTTTAGCCCTTCTTAACTCCCTCTTCAACTCCCTCCTAGCCAATCTAAAGCTTTCTACTGCACTATCCAAGCCCTCAAGCCTCATCCGAACATAAGCCTCCTTCTTCTTCTTCTTTCTCCTTCTTCTTCTTCTTTCTCCTTCTTCTTCTTCAGAGACCCAGAGACCCAGAGACGCAGCGACCCAGAGACTCTGAGACGCAGACACCCTGAGACCCAGAAACACAGTGGCGCTGAGACGCTTAGACGCAGAGACATAGATGCAGAGACTCAGAGACTCTGAGACGCAGAGACCCTGAGACGCAGAGATGCAGAGACACAGAGACCCTGAGACGCAGAGACACTGAGACCCAGAGAAACAGAGACGCAAGGACTCTGAGTCGGAGAGACGCTGAGACGCAGAGACTCTGAGACGCAGAGACGCACAGACACAGCGACGCAGAGACGCAGAGAAGCACAGACGCAGAGACTCTAAGACGCAGAGACGCTGAGACGCAGAGACGCTGAGACGCTGAGACGCTGAGACGCAGAGTCTCTGAGACGCAGAGACGCTGAGACGCTGAGATGCAGAGACTCTGAGACGCAGAGCCGCAGAAACACAGAGGTGCTGAGACGCAGAGACACTGAGACGCAGAGACACTGAGACGCAGAGACGCAGAAACTCAGAGACCCTGAGACGCAGAGATCCTGAGACGCAGAGACACAGAGACACTGAGACGCAGAGACTCTGAGACACAGCGACACAGAGGCACTGAGACGCAGAGAGGCAGAGACACTGAGACGCAGAGACGCTGAGACGCAGAGACGAAGAGACGCAGAGAACCTGAGACGCAGAGACCCTGAGACCCAGAGACGCAGGGACACTGTGGCGCAGAGACACTGAGACGCAGAGACGCTGAGACGCAGATACCATGGGACCCAGAGGCATAGAGACGCAGAAGCACTGAGACGCAGTGACATTGACACACAGTGACACTGAGACGCAGAGACGCAGAGACACTGAGCCCCAGAGACTCTGAGACGCAGAGACTCTGAGACACAGAGACTCTGAGACGCAGAGAAACTGAGATGCTCAGACGCAGAGACCCTGAGACGCAGAGACTCAGAGACCCTGAGACGCAGAGACACTGAGACCTAGAGATGCAGAGACGCTGAGACGCAGACACACTGAGACCCAGAGAAGCTGAGGCACAGAGACGCAGATACGCAGAGACCCTGAGACGCAGAGACACAGGGACGCAGAGACACTGAGACGCAGAGATGCAGGGACGCAGAGACACTGAGACGCTGAGACGCAGAGACTCTGAGACCCACAGACTCTGAGATGCAGTGACCCTGAGATGCAGAGACTCTGAGACGTAGAGACACTGAGACACAGGGACACAGAGACACTGAGACGCAGAGAGGCGGAGACGCAGAGACGCTGAGATGCAGAGACGCAGAGACGCAGAGAGCCTGAGACGCAGAGAGCCTGAGACGCAGAGAGCCTGAGACGCAGAGACGCAGAGACAATGAGACGCAGAGACACTGAGACGCAGAGACGCTGAGACGCAGACTCCCTGAGACCCAAAGGCGAAGAGACGCAGAGACGCAGAGGCACTGAGACGCTGAGACTCTGAGGTTCTGAGACGCAGAGACTCTGGGACACAGAGACGCAGAGACACTGAGACGCAGAGACTCTGAGATGCAGAGACGCAGAGATCCTGAGAGGTAGAGACACTGAGACCCAGAGACGCTGAGACGCAGAGACTCAGAGACGCAGAGACACTGAGATGCAGACACGCTGAGACGCAGAGGCCCTGAGATGCAGAGACGCAGAGACGCAGAGACACTGAGACGCAGAGACTCTGAGACACAGAGACGCAGAGTCTCAGAGACCCTGAGACGCAGAGATACAGAGACACTGAGACCAGGGAATCGGAGACGCTGAGACGCAGAGACGCTGAGACGCAGAGACTCTGAGACGCAGAGACTCTGAGACACAGAGACTCAGAGACGCAGAGACACAGACCCAGAGACGCTGAGATGCAGAGAGCCTGGGACGCAGATACGCAGAGACACTGAGACGCAGAGACTCTGAGACACAGAGACGCAGAGTCTCAGAGACCCTGAGACGCAGGGATGCAGAGACACTGAGACCAGAGAATCGGAGACGCTGAGACACAGAGACTCTGAGACGCAGAGACACAGACCCAGAGACGCTGAGATGCAGAGAGCCTGGGACGCAGAGACGCAGAGACACTGAGACGCAGAGACACGAAGACGCAGAGACACTGAGACGCTGAGACACAGAGATGCAGAGAAGCAGAGACCCTGAGACGCAGGGACGCATAGGCGCAGAGACGCAGAGAACCTGAGACGCTGAGACCCTGAGACGCAGAGACACAGACCCAGAGACGCTGAGACGCAGAGAGCCTGGGACCCAGAGACGCAGAGACAGTGAGACGCAGAGACACGAACACGCAGAGGCTCTGAGACGCAGAGACACAGAGACCTTGAGATGCAGAGACGCAGAGACTCTGAGACACAGAGACACTGAGTTGCAGAGACAGTGAGACCCAGAGACCCAGAGACCCTGAGACGCAGAGACGCAGAGACCCTGAGACGCAGAGACACCGAGGCACTGAGACGCAGAGACTCTGAGATGCAGAGACGCAGAGATCCTGAGAGGCAGAGACACTGAAACCCAGAGATGCTGAGACGTAGAGACATTGAGACGCAGAGACACTGAGACGCAGACACGTTGAGACGCAAAGGCCGTGAGACGCAGAGATGCAGAGACGCAGAGACACGGAGACGCAGAGACGCAGAGACTCTGAGACACAGAGACTCTGAGATGCAGAGACTCAGATACCCTGAGACGCTGAGACGCAGAGACCCTGAGACGCAGAGACACTGAGACCCAGAGACTCTGAGAAGCAGAGACTCTGAGATGCAGAGACGCAGAGAAACTGAGACGCAGAGACACTGAGACGCAGAGACTCAGAGACACAGGGACGCAGAGACACTGAGACGCAGAGAGGCAGAGACGCAGAGATGCAGAGACGCAGAGAACCTGAGACGCAGAGACCCTGAGACCCTGAGACCCAGAGACGCAGGGGCGTAGAGACGCAGAGACACTGAGAAGCAGACACCCTGGGACCCAGAGGCGAAGAGACACAGAGACGCAGAGACTCTGAGACGCAGAGACGCAGAGACACTGAGACGCAGAGACCCTGGGACCCAGAGACAAAGAGACACAGAGATGCAGAGACGCGGAGACACTGAGACGCAGACACGCTGAGACTCTGATACACAGAGAATCTGAGACGCAGAAACCCTGAGACACAGAGACCCTGAGACGCAGAGACACTGAGTCCCAGAGACGCAGAGACGCAGAGAACCTGAGACGCAGAGACCCTGAGACCCAGAGAGGCAAAGACAATGCGACGCATAGACGCTGAGACCCAGAGACGCAGAGACACTAAGACGCGGAGACACTGAGACGCAGAGACGCTGAGACCCAGAGATGCAGAGACGCAGAGGCGCAGAGACGCAGAGACACTGAGTCGCAGAGACGCTGAGACGCAGAGACACTGGGGACCAGAGACACTGAGACGTAGAGACACTGAGACGCAGAGACGCTGAGACGCAGAGACGTAGAAACCCAAGACACTGAGACCCAGAGACGCAGAGACGCAGAGTCCCAGAGACGCAGAGACTCTGAGATGCAGAGAGGCAGAGGCCCTGAGACGCAGAGACGCAGAGACCCAGACACGCAGAGACACTGAGACCCAGACACGCAGAGATGCAGAAACTCAGAGACTCTAAGACGCAGAGGCGTAGAGACCCTGAGACGCAGAGACGCAGAGACCCTGAGACGCAGAGACACTGAGACGCACACACTGAGACCCAGAGACGCAGAGACCCTGAGACGCAGAGATGCAGAGACACTGACTCGATGAGACTCTGAGACACAGAGACTCTGAGAAGCAGAGAGTCAGAGACCTTGAGACACTGAGACACTGAGCTGCAGAGACTCTGAGACGCAGAGACGCAGAGACACTGAGACCCAGAGACTCTGAGACGCAGAGACTCTGAGACGCAGAGACCCTGAGACCCAGAGACGCAGAGGCGCAGAGACGGAGAGACGCAGAGACACTGAGACGCAGAGACACTGAGACCCAGACACGCAGAGATGCAGAAACTCAGAGACTCTAAGGCGCAGAGGCGTAGAGACCCTGAGACGCAGAGACGCAGAGACCCTCAGACGCAGAGACACTGAGACGCACACACTGAGACCCAGAGACGCAGAGACCCTGAGACGCAGAGATGCAGAGACACTGACTCGATGAGACTCTGAGACACAGAGACTCTGAGAAGCAGAGAGTCAGAGACCTTGAGACACTGAGACACTGAGCTGCAGAGACTCTGAGACGCAGAGACGCAGAGACACTGAGACCCAGAGACTCTGAGACGCAGAGACTCTGAGACGCAGAGACCCTGAGACCCAGAGACGCAGAGGCGCAGAGACGGAGAGACGCAGAGACACTGAGACGCAGAGACACTGAGACGCAGAGACGCAGAGACGCTGAGACGCAGAGACACTGAGACACTGAGACACAGGGACACAGAGACACTGAGATGCGGAGAGGCAGAGACGCTGAGACGCAGAGAACCTGAGACGCAGAGACCCTGAGACCTTGTGACGCAGAGACGCAGAGACACTGAGACGCACACACTGAGACCCAGAGACGCTGAGACGCAGAGACGCAGAGACCCTGAGACGCAGAGACGCTGGGACGATGAGACGCAGAGACGCTGGGACGATGAGACGCAGAGACCCTGAGACACAGAGAGGCAGAGACTATGAGACGCAGAGACTCTGAGACGCAGAGACTCTAAGACGCAGAGACCCTGAGACGCAAATACAGTGAGACGCAGAGACGCAGATATACTGAGACGCAGAGACGCTGAGACCCAGGGATGCAGAGACGCAGAGACACTGAGACCCAGAGACCCAGAGACGCAGAGACTCTGAGACTCTGAGACGCAGAGACTCTGAGACACAGAGACTCTGAGACGCAGAGACCCTGAGACGCTGAGATGCAGAGACCCTGAGACGCAGAGACGCAGAGACCCTGAGACGCAGAGACACTGAGATCCAGAGACGCTGAGACAATGAGACGCAGAGACGCAGAGAGCCTGAGACGCAGATAAAGCGAGACGCAGAGACGCAGAGACTCTGAGACGCAGAAACACTGAGACCCAGAAAAGCAGAGACGCCGAGGCGCAGAGAAGCAGAGACACTGAGAAGCAGAGACACTGCGACGCAGAGACACTGAGACGCAGAGACCCTGAGATGCAGAGACACTGAGACCCCGAGAAGCAGACACTCTGAGATACAGAGATACAGAGACTCTGAGACCCAGAGACGCAGAGACCCTGAGACGCAGAGACGCAGGGACACTGAGACGCAGAGACCCTGAGACGCAGAGACGCAGGGACACTGAGACGCAGAGACACTGAGACGCAGAGATGCAGTGATGCTGAAATGCAGAGACAATGGGATCCTGAGACGCAGAGACACAGAGACGCAGAGACACTGAGACGCAGAGACACTGAGACCCAGAGACGCAGAGACACTGAGACCCAGAGATGCAGTGATGCCGAGACACTGAGACGTAGAGACTCTGATACACTGAGACGCTGTGACCCAGAGACGCAGAGATGCAGAGACACTGAGATGCAGCAACACTGAGACGCAGAGACCCTGAGACGCTAGGACGCAGAGACACTGAGACCCAGAGACGCTGAGACGCAGCGACACTGGGACTCAGAGACACTGAGAACCAGAGACGCAGAGATCCTGAGACCCAGAGGCTCTGGGACGCAGAGACGCAGAGACCCTGCGACGCAGAGACGCTGAGACCCAGAGATGCAGAGACACTGAGACCCAGAGACATAGAGACGCAGAGACGCGGAGACGTAGAGACGCGGAGACGTAGAGACGCAGAGACCTTGAGACGCAGAGACACAGAGATCCTGAGACGCAGAGACGCCGAGACCTTGTGACGCAGAGACGCAGAGACGCTGAGACGCACACACTGAGACCCAGAGACGCTGAGGCGCAGAGACGTAGAGACCCTGAGACGCAGAGACACTGAGACGATGAGATGCAGAGACTCTGAGACACAGGAACTCTGAGAAGCAGAGACTCAGAGACCTTGAGACGCTGAGACGCAGAGACCCTGAGACGTAGAGACTCTGAGACACAGAGACGCAGAGACACTGAGACCCAGAGACTCTGAGACGCCGAGACTCTGAGATGCAGAGACACTGAGACACAGGGACACAGAGACACTGAGATGCAGAGACGCAGAGAACCTGAGACGCAGAGACCCTGAGACCAAGAGACGCAGAGACACTGAGACGCAGGGACGCTGAGACGCAGACACTGAGACACATAGCCACAGAGACACTGAGACTCTGAGGCACTGAGACTCAGAGAAACCGAAACACTGAGACACTGTGACACAGAGACACTGAGACACTGAGACTCTGAGACACAGAGACACTGAGACACTGGGACACAGAGACACAGAGACAAAGAGACACTGAGACTCTGAGACTCTGAGACACAGAGACTCTGAGACTCTGAGACACTGAGACACAGAGACACTGAGATACTGAGAGACGGAGACACTGAGACGCAGAGACACTGAGACGCAGAGACACTGAGACACAGAGACACTGAGTCACTGTGACTCTGAGACACTGAGACACAGAGACACTGACACTCTGAGACTCTGAGACACAGAGACACAGGAACACTGAGACTCTGAGACACTGAGACACTGAGACTCAGAGACACTGAGACACTGAGACACAGAGAAACTGAGACTCTGAGACACTGAGAGACTGAGACTCTGAGACACTGAGACTCTGAGTCTCTGAGACTCTGAGACACAGAGACTCTGTGTCTCTGAGACACTGAGAAACTGAGGCTCTGAGACTCAGAGACACTGAGACTATGATACACTGAGGCACTGAGACTCAGAGAATCTGAGAGACTGTGGCACAGAGACTGAGACTCTGAGACTCTTAGACACTGAGACACAGCAACACTGAAACATTGAGACACTGAGACACTGAGACTCTGAGACACTGAGGAGCAGAGGTACAGAGACGATGAGACACAGAGATACGGAGACACTGAGACTCTGAGACTCTGAGACACTGAGAAACAGCGACTCTGAGACAGTGAGACACTGAGACACTCAGTCTCTATGTCTCTGCGTCTCTGAGTCTCTGCGTCTATGCGTCTCTGGGTCTCTGGATCTCTGAGTCTCTGAGTCTATGAGTCTCCGCGTCTCTGGGTCTCTGTGTCTCTGTGTCTCTGGGTCTCTGAGTCTCTGTGTCTCTGCGTCTCTGGGTCACTGGGTCTCTGAGTCTCTGAGTCTCTGCGTCTCTGCGCCTCTGCGTCTCTGGGTCACTGGGTCTCTGAGTCTCTGAGTCTCTGCGTCTCAGGGTCTCTGTGGCTCTGGGTCTCGGAGTCTCTGTGTCTCTGGGGCTCTGAGTCCCTGAGTCTCTGAGTCTCTGCGTCTCTGCATCTCTGGGTCTCTGAGTCTCTGAGCCACTGTGTCTCTGGGTCTCTGAATCTCTGAGTATCTGAGTCTCTGTGTCTCTGCGTCTCTGCGTCTCTGGGTCTCTGGGTCACTGAGTCTCGGAATCTCTGAGTCTCTGCGTCTCTGGTCTCTGAGTCTCTGTGTCTCTGCGACTCTGCGTCTGTGAGTCTCTGAGTCTCTGTGTCGCTGCGTCTCTGGGTCTCTGGGTCTCTGGGTCTCTGAGTCTCTGCGTTTCTGCGTCTCTCGGTGTGTGGGTCTTTGAGTCTCTGAGTCTCTGTGTCTCTGCGTATCTGGTTCTCAGTGTCTCTGGGTCTCTGGGTCTCTGAGTCTCTGTGTCTCTACGTCTCTGGGTCTCTGGGTCTCTGAGACTCTGAGTGTCTGAGTCTCTGAGCCTCTGTGTCTCTGCGTCTCTGCGTCTCTGGTCTCTGAGTCTCTGTGTCTCTGGGTCTCTGGGTCTCTGAGTCTCTGAGTCTCTGTGTCTCTGCGTCTCTCGGTCTGTGGGTCTCTGTGTCTCTGTGTCTCTGCGTATCTGGTTCTCAGTGTCTCTGGGTCTCTGGGTCTCTGAGTCTCTGAGTCTCTGTGTCTCTGTGTCTCTACGTCTCTGGGTCTCTGGGTCTCTGAGACTCTGAGTCTCTGAGTTTCTGAGCCTCTGTGTCTCTGCGTCTCTGCGTCTCATGGTCTCTGAGTCTCTGTGTCTCTCATTCTCTGTGTCTCTGAGTCTCTGAGTCTCTGAGTTACTGTGTCTCTGCGTCTCTGGGTCGATGAGTCTCTGACTCTGTGAGTCTCTGTGTGTCTGCGTCTTTGTGTCTCTGCGTCTCTGAGTCTCTGAGTCTCTGTGTCTCTGGGTCTCTGGGTCTCTGAGTCTCTGTGTCTCTGGGTCTCTGGGTCTCTGAGTCTCTGTGTCACTGCGTCTCTGGGTCTCTGGGTCTCTGAGACTCTGAGTGTCTGAGTCTCTGAGTCTCTGTCTCTCTGCGTCTCTGCGTCTCTGGTCTCTGCGCCTCTGGGTCGATGAGTCTCTGAGTCTGTGAGTCTCTGTGTGTCTGTGTCTCTGATTCTCTGAGTCTCTGTGTCTCTGTGTCTCTGGGTCTCTGTGTCTCTGGGTCTCTGGGTATTTGAGTCTCTGAGTCTCTGTGTCACTGAGTCTCTGAGTCTCTGTGTCTCTGTGTCTCTGGGTCTCTGTGTCTCTGGGTCTTTGGGTCTCTGGGTCTCTGTGTCACTGCGTCTCTGGGTCTCTGGGTCTCTGAGCCTCTGAGTCTCTGTGTCTCTGCGACTCTGCGTCTCTGCGACTCTGGGCATCTGAGTCTCTGAGTCTCTGAGTCTCTGCGTCTCTGCGTCTCTGAGTCTCTGCGTCTCCCGTCTCTGCGTCTCTCGGTCTCTGGGTCTCTGCGTCTCTGGGTCTCTGGGTCTCTGAGACTCTGAGTCTCTGTGTCTCTGCGTCTATGGGCCTCTGGGTCTCTGAGTCTCTGTGTCTCTGCGTATCTGGTTCTCAGTGTCTCTGGGTCTCTGGGTCTCTGAGTCTCAGCGTCCCTGCGTCTCTGTGTCTCTGGGTCTCTGAGTCTCTGTGTCTCTGTGTCTCTGGGTCTCTGGGTCTCTGAGTCTCTGAGTCTCTGTGCCTCTGCATCTCTGCGTCTCTGTGCCACTGAGTCTCTGCGTCTCTGAGTCTCTGCGTCTCTCGTCTCCGCGTCTCTCGGTCTCTGTGTCTCCGAGTCTCTGCGTCTCTGCGTTTCTTGGTCTCTGAGTCTCTGGGTCTCTTGGTCTCAGCGTATCTGGTTCTCAGTGTCTCTGGGTCTCTGGGTCTCTGGGTCTCTGAGACTCTGAGTGTCTGAGTCTCTGAGTCTCTGTCTCTCTGCGTTTCTGTGTCTCTGAGTCTCTGAGCCTCTGTGTCTCTGAGTCTCTGAGTCTCTGAGTTTCTGTGTCTCTGCGTCTCTGCCTCTCTGGGTCTCTGAGTCTCTGGGTCTCTGAGTCTCTGAGTCTCTGTGTCCCTGGGTCTCTGCGTCTCTGAGTCTCTGAGTCTCTGTGTCTCTGTGTCTCTGGGTCTCAGGGTATTTGAGTCTCTGAGTCTCTGTGTCTCTCGTGTCTGGGTCTCTGGGTCTCTGTGTCTCTGAGTCTCTGTGTCTCTGGGTCTCTGGGTCTCTGAGTCTCTGTGTCACTGCGTCTCTGGGTCTCTGGGTCTCTGAGTCTCTGAGTCTCTGTGTTTCTGAGTCTCTGAGTCTCTGTGTCTCTGGGTCTCTGTGTCTCTGTGTCTCTGCTGCTCTGGGTCTCTGAGTCTCTGAGTCTCTGTGTCTCTGGGTCTCTGGGTCTCTGTGTCTCTGTGTCTCTGGGTCTTTGGGTCTCTGGGTCTCTGTGACACTGCGTCTCTGGGTCTCTGAGTCTCTGAGTCTCTGCGTCTCTGCGTCTCTGAGTCTCTGCGTCTCCCGTCTCTGCGTCTCTCGGTCTCTGCGTCTCTGAGTCTCTGCATCTCTGCGTCTCTGGGTCTCTGAGTCTCTGAGTCTCTGCGTTTCTTGGTCTCTGAGACTCTGGGTCTCTAAGTCTCTGAGTCTCTGTGTCTTTGCGTCTATGGGCCTCTGGGTCTCTGAGTCTCTGTGTCTCTGCGTATCTGGTTCTCAGTGTCTCTGGGTCTCTGGGTCTCTGAGTCTCAGCGTCCCTGCGTCTCAGGGTCTCTGGGTCTCGGAGTCTCTGTGTCTCTGCGTCTCAGGGTTTTTGAGTCTCTGAGTTTCTGTCTCTCTGCGTCTCTGGGTCTCTGGGTCTCTGAGTCTCTGATTCTCTGAGTCTCTGTGTCTCTGCATCTCTGGGTCTCTGGGTCTCTGTGCCTCAGAGTCTCTGGGTCTAGGAGTCTCTGAGTCTCTGGGTCTCTGGGTCCCTGAGTCTCTGGGTCTCTGAGTCTCTGAGTCTCTGAGCCTCTGTGTATGTGCGTCTCTGTGTATGTGGGTCTCGGAGTCTCTGAGTCTCTGTTTCTCTGGGTCTCTGGGTCTCTGAGTCTCTGTGTCTCTGCTTCTCTGGGTCTCTGGGTCTCTGAGTCTCTGAGCCTCTGTGCCTCTGCGTCTCTGCGTCTCTGTGCCACTGAGTCTCTGCGTCTCTGAGTCTCTGCGTCTCTCGTCTCCGCGTCTCTCGGTCTCTGCGTCTCTGAGTCTCTGCGTCTCTGCGTTTCTTGGTCTCTGAGTCTCTGGGTCTCTGTGTCTCTGGGTCTCTGGGTCTCTGAGTCTCTGTGTCTCTGGGTCTCTGGGTCTCTGAGTCTCTGTGTCACTGCGTCTCTTGGTCTCTGGGTCTCTGAGACTCTGAGTGTCTGAGTCTCTGTCTCTCTGCGACTCTGCGTCTCTGGTCTCTGCGTCTCTGGGTCTCTGAGTCTCTGAGTCTCTGAGTCTCTGTATCTCTGCGCCTCTGGGTCGATGAGTCTCTGAGTCTGTGAGTCTCTGTGTGTCTGCGTCTTTGTTCTCCGAGTCTCTGTGTCTCTGATTCTCTGAGTCTCTGTGTCTCTGGGTCTCTGTGTCTCTGGGTCTCTGGGTATTTGACTCTCTGAGTCTCTGTGTCACTGAGTCTCTGAGTCTCTGTGTCTCTGGGTCTCTGAGTCTCTGAGTCTCTGTGTCTCTGAGTCTCTGTGTCACTGAGTCTCTGAGTCTCTGTGTCTCTGGGTCTCTGGGTCTCTGGGTCTCTGAGTCTCTGTGTCTCTGGGTCTCTGAGTCTCTGTGTCACTGCGTCTCTGGGTCTCTGGGTCTCTGAGTCTCTGTGTCTCTGCTTCTCTGGGTCTCTGGGTCTCTGAGTCTCTGAGTCTCTGGGCCTCTGCGTCTCTGCGCCTCTGGGCCACAGAGTCTCTGAGTCACTGCGTCTCTGGGTCTCTGGGTCTCTGAATCTCTGTGTCTCTGTGTCTCTGGGTCTTTGGGTCTCTGGGTCTCTGTGTCACTGCGTCTCTGGGTCTCTGGGTCTCTGAGCCTCTGAGTCTCTGTGTCTCTGCGACTCTGCGTCTCTGCGACTCTGGGCATCTGAGTCTCTGAGTCTCTGAGTCTCTTCGTCTCTGCGTCTCTGAGTCTCTGCGTCTCCCGTCTCTGCGTCTCTCGGTCTCTGCGTCTCTGAGTCTCTGCATCTCTGCGTCTCTGGGTCTCTGAGTCTCTGCGTTTCTTGGTCTCTGAGACTCTGAGTCTCTAAGTCTCCGAGTCTCTGGGTCTCTGTGTCTCTGCGTCTCTGGGTCTCTGGGTCTCTGAGACTCTGAGTCTCTGTGTCTCTGCGTCTATGGGCCTCTGGGTCTCTGAGTCTCTGTGTCTCTGCGTATCTGGTTCTCAGTGTCTCTGGGTCTCTGGGTCTCTGAGTCTCAGCGTCCCTGCGTCTCAGGGTCTCTGAGTCTCTGTGTCTCTGTGTCTCTGGGTCTCCGTGTCACTGCGTCTCTGGGTCTCTAAGTCTCTGAGTCTCTGAGTCTCTGAGCCTCTGTGTATGTGCGTCTCTGTGTCTGTGGGTCTCGGAGTCTCTGAGTCACTGTTTCTCTGGGTCTCTGGGTCACTGCGTCTCTGGGTCTGTGAGTCTCTGAGTCTCTGTGTCTCTGCATCTCTGCGTATCTGCGTCTCTGAGTCTCTGCGTCTCTGTGTCTCTGGGTCTCTGTGTCTCTGTGTCTCTGGGTCTCTGGGTCTCTGAGTCTCTGAGTCTCTGTGCCTCTGCATCTCTGTGTCTCTGTGCCACTGAGTCTCTGCGTCTCTGAGTCTCTGCGTCTCTCGTCTCCGCGTCTCTCGGTCTCTGTGTCTCCGAGTCTCTGCGTCTCTGCGTTTCTTTGTCTCTGAGTCTCTGGGTCTCTGGGTCTCTGAGTCTCTGATTCTCTGAGTCTCTGTGTCTCTGCGTCTCTGGGTCTCTGGGTCTCTGTGCCTCAGAGTCTCTGGGTCTCGGAGTCTCTGGGTCTCTGGGTCTCTGTGTCTCTGTGTCTCTGCGTCTCTGCGTCTCTGGGTCTCTGGGTCTCTGAGTCTCTGAGTCTCTGTGTCCCTGGGTCTCTGCGTCTCTGAGTCTCTGAGTCTCTGAGTCTCTGTGTCTCTGCGTCTCTGATTCTCTGATTCTCTGAGTCTCTGTGTCTCTGTGTCTCTGGGTCTCAGGGTATTTGAGTCTCTGAGTCTCTGTGTCTCTCGTGTCTGGGTCTCTGGGTCTCTGTGTCTCTGAGTCTCTGAGTCTCTGTGTCTCTGGGTCTCTGGGTCTCTGAGTCTCTGTGTCTCTGGGTCTCTGAGTCTCTGTGTCACTGCGTCTCTGGGTCTCTGGGTCTCTGAGTCTCTGTGTCTCTGTGTCTCTGAGTCTCTGAGTCTCTGTGTCTCTGGGTCTCTGTGTCTCTGTGTCTCTGCTTCTCTGGGTCTCTGAGTCTCTGAGTCTCTGTGTCTCTGGGTCTTTGGGTCTCTGGGTCTCTGTGTCACTGCGTCTCTGGGTCTCTGAGTCTCTGAGTCTCTGAGTCTCTGAGTCTCTGCGTCTCTGCGTCTCTGAGTCTCTGCGTCTCCCGTCTCTGCGTCTCTCGGTCTCTGCGCCTCTGAGTCTCTGCATCTCTGCGTCTCTGGGTCTCTGAGTCTCTGAGTCTCTGAGTCTCTGCGTTTCTTGGTCTCTGAGACTCTGGGTCTCTAAGTCTCTGAGTCTCTGGGTCTCTGTGTCTCCGCGTCTCTGGGTCTTTGGGTCTCTGAGACTCTGAGTCTCTGTGTCTTTGCGTCTATGGGCCTCTGGGTCTCTGAGTCTCTGAGTCTCTGTGTCTCTGCGTATCTGGTTCTCAGTGTCTCTGGGTCTCTGGGTCTCTGGGTCTCTGAGTCTCAGCGTCCCTGCGTCTCAGGGTCTCTGGGTCTCTGAGTCTCTGTGTCTCTGCGTCTCAGGGTTTTTGAGTCTCTGAGTTTCTGTCTCTCTGCGTCTCTGGGTCTCTGGGTCTCTGAGTCTCTGATTCTCTGAGTCTCTGTGTCTCTGCGTCTCTGGGTCTCTGTGCCTCAGAGTCTCTGGGTCTCGGAGTCTCTGAGTCTCTGGGTCTCTGGGTCCCTGAGTCTCTGAGTCTCTGAGTCTCTGAGCCTCTGTGTTTGTGCGTCTCTGTGTATGTGGGTCTCGGAGTCTCTGAGTCTCTGTTTCTCTGGGTCTCTGGGTCTCTGCGTCTCTGGGTCTGTGAGTCTCTGAGTCTCTGTGTCCTGGTCTCTGGGTCTCTGAGTCTCTGTGTCTCTGCTTCTCTGGGTCTCTGGGTCTCTGAGTCTCTGAGCCTCTGTGCCTCTGCGTCTCTGCGTCTCTGTGCCACTGAGTCTCTGCGTCTCTGCGTCTCTCGTCTCCGCGTCTCTCGGTCTCTGCGTCTCTGAGACTCTGCGTCTCTGCGTTTCTTGGTCTCTGAGTCTCTGGGTCTCTGTGTCTCTGGGTCTCGAGACTCTGTGTCTCTCATTCTCTGTGTCTCTGAGTCTCTGTGTCTCTGCGTCTCTGGGTCGATGAGTCTCTGAGTCTGTGAGTCACTGTGTATCTGCGTCTCTGGGTCGATGAGTCTCTGAGTCTGTGAGTCTCTGTGTCTCTGCGTCTCTGTTCGCTGAGTCTCTGAGTCTCTGTGTCTCTGCGTCTCTGGGTCTCTGGGTCTCTGTGTCTCTGAGTCTCTGAGCCTCTGAGTCTCTGTGTCTCTGCGTCTCTGGGTCACTGGGTCTCTGAGTCTCTGAGTCTCTGTGTCTCTGCGTCTCTGGGTCTCTGAATCTCTGATTCTCTGAGTCTCTGTGTCACTGCGTCTCTGGGTCTCTGTGTCTCTGAGTCTCTGGGTCTGTGGGACTCTGAGTCTCTGAGTCTCAGTGTCTCTGCGTTTCTGGGTCTCTGAGTCTCTGAGTCTCTGTGTCTCTGGGTCTCTGAGTCTCAGAGTCTCTGAGTCTCTTTGTCACTGCGTCTCTGCGTCTCTGTGTCTCTGAGTCTCTGCGTCTATCGTCTCTGCGTCTCTCGGTCTCTGAGTCTCTGAGTCTCTGCGTCTCTGGATCTCTGCGTCCCTGAGTCTCTGAGTCACTACGTTTCTTGGTCTCTGAGTCTCTGGGTCTCTGTGTCTCTGCGTCTCTGCGTCTCTGAGTGTCTGAGTCTCTGTGTCCCAGCGTCTCTGCGTCTCTGAGACTCTGAGTCTCTGCCTCTCTCGTCTCTGTGTCTCTCGGTCTCTGGACTTCTGCGTCTCTGAGTCTGAGTCTTTGAGTCTCTGCGTTTCTTGGTCTCTCAGTCTCTGTGTCTCTGTGTCTCTGCGTCTCTGCGTCTCTGAGTATCTGGGTCTCTGTGTCTTTGCGTCTCTGGGTCTCTGAGACTCTGAGTCTCTGTGTCTCTGCGTCTCTGGGTCTCTGAATCTCTGATTCTCTGAGTCTCTGTGTCACTGCGTCTCTGGGTCTCTGTGTCTCTGAGTCTCTGGGTCTGTGGGACTCTGAGTCTCTGAGTCTCAGTGTCTCTGCGTTTCTGGGTCTCTGAGTCTCTGAGTCTCTGTGTCTCTGGGTCTCTGAGTCTCAGAGTCTCTGAGTCTCTTTGTCACTGCGTCTCTGCGTCTCTGTGTCTCTGAGTCTCTGCGTCTATCGTCTCTGCGTCTCTCGGTCTCTGAGTCTCTGAGTCTCTACGTCTCTGGATCTCTGCGTCCCTGAGTCTCTGAGTCACTACGTTTCTTGGTCTCTGAGTCTCTGGGTCTCTGTGTCTCTGCGTCTCTGCGTCTCTGAGTGTCTGAGTCTCTGTGTCCCAGCGTCTCTGCGTCTCTGAGACTCTGAGTCTCTGCCTCTCTCGTCTCTGCGTCTCTCGGTCTCTGGACCTCTGCGTCTCTGAGTCTGAGTCTTTGAGTCTCTGCGTTTCTTGGTCTCTCAGTCTCTGTGTCTCTGTGTCTCTGCGTCTCTGCGTCTCTGAGTATCTGGGTCTCTGTGTCTTTGCGTCTCTGGGTCTCTGAGACTCTGAGTCTCTGTGTCTCTGCGTATCTGGTTCTCAGTGTCTCTGGATCTCTGGGTCTCTGAGTCTCTGTGTCTCTACGTCTCTGGGTCTCTGCGTCTCTGAGTCTCTGAGTCTCTGAGCCTCTGTGTCTCTGCGTCTCTGGGTCTCTGAGTCTCTGTGGCCCTGAGTGTCAGTGTCTCTGCGTCTCTGGGTCGATGAGTCTCTGAGACTGTGAGTCTCTGTGTCTCTGCGTCTCTGCTCTCTGAGTCTCTGAGCCTCTGTGTCTCTGCGTCTCTGGGTCTCCTAGTCTCTGAGTCTCTGAGTCTCTGTGTCACTGCGTCTCTGCGTCTCTGGGTCTCTGAGTCTCTGAGTCTCTGTGTCTCTTCGTTTCTGGGTTTCTGGTCTCTGAGTCTCTGAGTCTCTGTGTGTCTGGGTCTCTGACTCTCTGAGTCTCTGTGTCTCCGGGTCTGTGCGTCTCTGGGTCTCCGGGTCTCTGATTCTCTGACTCTCTGAGTCTCTGTGTCACTGCGTCTCTGGGTCTCTGAGACTCTGAGTCTCTGTGTCTCTGAGCCTCTGGGACTCTGGGACTCTGAGTCTCTGAGTCTCTGTCTCTCTGCGTCTCTGGGTCTCTGTGTCTCTGATTCTCTGGGTCTCTGAGTCTCTGTGTCTCTGCGTCACTGGTTCTCTGAGTCTCTGTGTCTCTGAGTCTCTGGGTCTCGGAGTCTCTGAGTCTCTGTGTCTCTGGGTCTCTGAGTCTCTGAGTCACTGGTTCTCTGAGTCTCTGAGTCTCTGTGTCTCTGCGTCTCTGGGTCTCTGGGTCTCTGTGTCTCTGAGTCTCTGAGCCTCTGAGTCTCTGCGTCTCTGGGTCACTGGGTCTCTGAGTCTCTGTGTCTCTGCGTCTCTGGGTCTCTGAATCTCTGATTCTCTGAGTCTCTGTGTCACTGCGTCTCTGGTCTCTGTGTCTCTGAGTCTCTGGCTCTGTGGGACTCTGAGTCTCTGTGTCTCTGCGTCTCTGCGTCTCTGGTTCTCAGTGTCTCTTGGTCTCTGGGTCTCTGAGTCTTTGTGTCTCTATGTCTCTGGGTCTCTGGGTCTCTGGGTCTCTGAGACTCGGAGACTCTGAGTCTCTGAGTCTCTGTGTCACTGCGTCTCTGCGTCTCTGGTCTCTGAGTCTCTGAGTCTCTGAGCCTCTGTCTCTCTGCGTCTCAGGGTCTCTGAGTCTCTGTGTCTCTCATTCTCTGTGTCTCTGAGTCTCTGAGCCTCTGAGCCTCTGTGTCTCTGCGTCTCTGCGTCTCAGGGTCTCTGCGTCTCTGTGTCTCTCATTCTCTGTGTCTCTGCGTCTCTGGGTCTCTGAGTCTCTGAGTCTCTGAGTCTCTGAGTCTCTGAGTGTCAGTGTCTCTGCGTCTCTGGGTCGATGAGTCTCTGAGTCTGTGAGTCTCTGTGTCTCTGCGTCTCTGTTCTCTGAGTCTCTGAGTCTCTGTGTCTCTGCGTCTCTGGGTCTCTGGGTCTCCTAGTCTCTGAGTCTCTGTGTCACTGCGTCTCTGCGTCTCTGGGTCTCTGAGTCTCTGAGTCTCTGTGTCTCTTCGTTTCTGGGTCTCTGAGAAGCTGAGTCTCTGGGTCTCTGTGTCTCTGCGTCTCTGCGTCTCTGGTTCTCAGTGTCTCGTGGTCTCTGGTCTCTGAGACTCTGTGTCTCTGTGTCTCTGGATCTCTGGGTCTCTGGGTCTCTGATTCTCTGTGTCTCTGCTTCTCTGGGTCTCTGGGTCTCTGAGTCTCTGAGTCTCTGTGCCTCTGCGTCTCTGCGTCTCTGTGCAACTGAGTGTCTGCGTCTCTGAGTCTCTGCGTCTCTCGGTCTCTGCATTTCTGAGTCTCTGCGTCTCTGCGTTTCTTGGTCTCTGAGTCTCTGGGTCTCTGTGTCTCTGGGTCTCGAGACTCTGAGTCTCAGAGTCTCTGCGTCTCAGTGTCTCTGCGTCTCAGTGTCTCTGCGTCTCTGCGTCTCAGAGTCTCTGCGTCTCAGACTCTCTGCGTCTCAGTGTCACTGCGTCTATGCGTCTCTGCGTCTCTGCGTCTCAGAGTCTCTGCGTCTCAGACTCTCTGCGTCTCAGTGTCACTGCGTCTCTGCGTGTCTGGTTTGCAGCGTCTCAGAGTCTTTGCGTCTCCGTGTCTCTGCGCCTCAGAGTCTCTGCGCCTCAGTGTCCCTGCGTCTCTGCGTCTCAGCGTCTCTGCGTCTCTGGGTCTCAGTATCTCTGTGTCTGTGCGTCTCTGCAGCTCAGGGTCTCAATGTCTCTGCGTCTCAGAGTCTCTGCGTCTCCGTGTCTCTGCGTCTCTGCGTCTCTGCATCTCTGGGTCTCAGTGTCTCTGGGTCTCACTGTCTCTGCGTCTCAGAGTCTCTGCGTCTCAGTGTCTCTGCGTCTCTGCATCTCTGGGTCTCAGTGTCTCAGTGTCTCTGGGTCTCAGTGTCTCTGCGTCTCTGCGTCTCAGGGTCTCAGTGTCTCTGCGTCTCTGCATCTCAGGGTCTCTGCGTCTCAGTATCTCTGCGCCTCAGTGTCTCTGCGTCTCTGCGTCTCTGAGTCTCTGCATCTCAGAGTCTCTGCGTCTCAGAGTCTCTGGGTCTCAGTGTCTCTGCGTCTCAGAGTCCCTGGGTCTCAATGTCTCTGGGTCTCAGTGTCTCTGCATCTTTGCATCTCTGAGTCTCTGCATCTCTGATTCTCTGCGTCTCAGTGTCTCTGCGTCTCAGTGTCTCTGCGTCTCAGGTTCTCTGCGTCTCTACATCACTGGGTCTCAGTGTCTCTGCCTCTCAGGGTCTCTGCGTCTCAGTGTCTCAGAGTCTCTGCGTCTCAGTGTCACTAGGTCTCTGCTTCTCAGAGTCTCTGCCTCTCAGTGTCACTGCGTCTCTGCGTCTATTTGTCTCAGACTCTCTGCGTCTCAAAGTCCCTGCGTCTCAGTGTCTCTGCATCTCATGGTCTCTGCATCTCTGCGTCTCTGGGTCTCAGTTCTCTGCGTCTCTGCCTCTCTGCGCCTCAGGGTCTCTGCGTCTCTGCGTCTCAGGGTCTCTCCGTCCCTGTGTCTCTGGGTCTCAGTGTCTCTGTGTCTCAGAGTCTCTGCGTCTCTGCGATCAGGGTCTCTGCGTCTCAGAGTCTCAGAGAGTCGGCGTCTCAGAGTCTCTGGGTCTCAGTGTCTCTGCGTCTCAGAGTCCCTGGGTCTCAGTGTCTATGGGTCTCAGTGTCTCTTCGTCTCTGCGTCTCAAAGTCTCTGGGTCTCAGGGTCCCTGCATCTCAGGTTCTCTGCGTCTCTGCATCCCTGTGTCTCAGGGTCTCTGCTTCTCTGCGTCTCAGAGTCCCTGGGTCACAGTGTCTCTGCGTCTCAGAGTCCCTCGGTCTCAGTGTCTCTGGGTCTCATTGTCTCTGTGTCTCTCCGTCTCTGCGTCTCAGAGTCTTTGGGTCTCAGTGTCTCTGCGTCTCTGCGCCTCAGAGTCTCTGCGTCTCAGAGTGTCTGCATCTCAGAGTCCTTGGGTCTCAGTGTCTCTGCGTCTCGGCGTCTCAGAGTCTCTGGGTCACATTGTCACTGTGGCTCTGCGTCTCAGAGTCTCTGGGTCTCAGTGTCTCTGCCTCTAGGGTCTCTGTGTCTCAGAGTCTCTACGTCTCTGCTTCTCAGAGTCTCTGCCTCTCAGTGTCTCTGCGTTTCAGTGTCACTGCGTCTCAGTATCTCTACGTCTCAGGGGCTCTGCGTCTCTGCGTCTCAAAGTCTCTGGGTCTCAGGGTCTCTGCGTCTTAGGTTCTCTGCGTGTCTGCATCCCTGCGTCTCAGGGTCTCTGCTTCTCTGCATCTCAGAGTCTCTGGGTCTCAGGGTCTCTGGGTCTCATTGTCTCTGCGTCTTTGCGTCTCTGAGTCTCTGAGTCTCTGCGTCTCTGAGTCTCGGGTCTCAATGTCTCTGCGTCTCTGCATCTCAGAGTCTCTGGGTCTCAGTGTCTCTGCGTCTCTGCGCCTCAGAGTCTCTGCGTCTCAGAGTCTCTGCATCTCAGAGTCCCTGGGCCTCAGTGTCTCTGCGTCTCGACGTCTCAGAGTCTCTGGGTCTCATTTTCACTGTGGCTCTGTGTCTCAGAGTCTGTGCGTCTCGGAGTCTCTGGATCTCAGTATCTCTGCGTCTCAGTGTCTCTGCATCTCGGCGTCTCAGAGTCTCTGCGTCTCAGAGTCTCTGCGTCTCAGAGTCCCTGGGTCTCAGTGTCTATGGGTCTCAGTGTCTCTGCGTCTCTGAGTCTCTGCATCTCAGACTCTCTGCGTCTCTGCGCCTCAGGGTCTCTGCATCTATGCGTCTCAGGGTCTCTCCGTCTCTGCGTCTCTGGGTCTCAGTGTCTCTGTGTCTCAGAGTCTCAGAGTCTCTGCGTCTCTGCGATCAGGGTCTCTGGGTCTCTGCGCCTCAGAGTCTCAGAGTCTCTGCATCTCAGAGTCTCTGGGTCTCAGTGTCTCTGCGTCTCAGATTCCCTGGGTCTCAGTGTCTATGGGTCTCAGTGTCTCTGTGTTTCTGCGTCTCAGAGTCTGTGCCTCTCAGTGGCTCTGCGTCTCAGTGTCACTGAGTCTCTGTGTCTCTGCTTCTCTGCGTCTCAGAGTCTCTGGGTCTCAGTGTCTCTGCGTCTTTGCGTCTCTGAGTCTCTGCGTCTCAGAGACTCTGCATCTCAGTATCTCTGCGTCTCTGCGTCTCAGAGTCTCGTTGTCTCTGCGTCTCAGAGTCTCTGGGTCTCAGTGACACTGGGTCTTTGCGTCTCAGAGCCTCTGTGTCTCTGAGTCTCTGGGTCTCAGTGTCTCTGCGTCTCTGCGTCTCAGAGTCTCTGGGCCTCAGTGTCTCAGCGTCTCTGCGTCTCAGAGTCTCTGCGTCTCAGTGTCTCTGCGTCTCTGCGTCTCAGAGTCTCTGCGTCTCAGACTCTCTGCGTCTCAGTGTCACTGCGTCTCTGCGTTTCTGCGTGTCTGGTTTGCAGTGTCTCAGGGTCTCTGTGTCTCAGTGTCTCTGCGTCTCAGAGTCTCTGCGTCTCAGTGTCACTGCGTCTCTGCGTTTCTGCGTGTCTGGTTTGCAGTGTCTCAGTGTCTCAGTGTCTCAGGGTCTCAGTGTCTCTGCGTCTCAGAGTCTCTGCGTCTCAGTGTCCCTGCGTCTCTGCGTCTCAGGGTCTCTGCGTCTCTGGGTCTCAGTGTCCCTGCGTCTCTGCGTCTCAGGGTCTCTGCGTCTCAGTGTCACTGCGTCTCTGCGTTTCTGCGTGTCTGGTTTGCAGTGTCTCAGAGTCTCTGTGTCTCAGTGTCACTGCGTCTCTGCGTTTCTGCGTGTCTGGTTTGCAGTGTCTCAGGGTCTCTGTGTCTCAGTGTCTCTGCGTCTCAGAGTCTTTGCGTCTCAGTGTCTCTGCGTCTCTGGGTCTCAGTGTCTCTGCGTCTCTGCGTCTCAGGGTCTCTGCGTCTCAGTGTCACTGCGTCTCTGCGTTTCTGCGTGTCTGGTTTGCAGTGTCTCAGGGTCTCTGTGTCTCAGTGTCTCTGCGTCTCAGAGTCTCTGCGTCTCAGTGTCACTGCGTCTCTGCGTCTCAGGGTCTCTGCGTTTCTGGGTCTCAGTGTCCCTGCGTCTCTGCGTCTCAGGGTCTCTGCGTCTCTGGGTCTCAGTGTGTCTGCGTCTCTGCATCTCTGGTTCTCAGGGTCTCTGCGTCTCACGTTCTCTGTGTCTTTGCGTCCCTGCGTCTCAGGGTCTATGCTTCTCTGCGTCTCAGAGTCTCTGGGTCTCATTGTCTCAGGGTCTCTGCGTCTCAGGGTCTCTGGTAGTTTTTTTTCTTGGGCCCCTAACCCTATAAATTAGTGTAGAGAGGATACCCGATCCTCTACACTGGTAGAGAATCCCACCCTCCCACCTCCTCTAACCTAATTATAAGAGTGGGGGAAGTTTGTTGTTTGTTTTTTAATTTATTTTTCTGCTGGTAATTGCTTCAGGGATGGCAGTTCAGGCAGTAAGCTGCATCTCCTGTAGGATGTATGTGGTGAGGGAATCTAGTAGTGTTTCAGGGGAGTTTACTTGTAGGAAGTGTGTTAGATTGCAGCTTCTGGAGGAGCGTGTAAAGGAGCTGGAGGTGGAATTAGAGGAGCTCCGCATAATTCGGGAGGCAGAGGTGGAAATCGATAGGAGTTATAAGGAGATAGTCACTCCTAAAAATGAGTCTTGGGTCACTGCCAGGAAGAGGGGAAAGAAGCAATCAGGGGGACAATCCCCTGGGGCGGTTCCCCTCCAAAATAGGTTTTCGGTCCTGGAGGCTACAGTTGAGGAGGAAACAACTGGGGATAGTCAAAGGGAGCAGGTCACTGGGGGTGAGCCTAGTGTGAAAGCTCAGGTGGTTAGGGGCTGTAAACGATTGGGTCTCGTGATTGGGGAATCCACGGTTAAGGGGACAGATAGGAGGGTCGGAAGTAAAGGTAGGGACTCAGGGCTGGTGTGTTGCCTACCAGGGGCTGGGGTCCGGGATGTATCTGAAAGGGTATTCAGGACTCTTAG
The DNA here is from genome assembly GCF_965287045.1 of Carcharhinus amblyrhynchos. NCBI lineage: Eukaryota > Metazoa > Chordata > Chondrichthyes > Carcharhiniformes > Carcharhinidae > Carcharhinus > Carcharhinus amblyrhynchos. The sequence continues at coordinate 79,296 of NW_027650260.1, read as the reverse complement.
AGGAGAGGGAGATCAACCCCAAGTTATTGTTCATGTGGGGACACATGACATAGGGAGGTTAAGGGAAGGGGATATTAAGCAGAGATTTATGGAGTTGGGGTGGAAACTAAAGGCCAAGACTGATAGAGTGGTTATCTCCGGACTCTTGCCTGTGCCACGAGATAGTTTAGAGAGGAATAGAGAAAGGGAAAGTTTGAACTTGTGGCTGAGAGGATGGTGCAGGAGGGAGGGGTTCAGGTACTTAAGCAATTGGGGCTCGTTCTGGGGAAGGTGGGACCTCTATAAGAGGGATGGTCTACACCTGAATCAGAAGGGGACCAATATCCTGGGGGGTAAGTTTGCTAGGGCTATGCAGGGAAGTTTAAACTGATTCGGAGGGGGGGAGGGATCCTGAGTAGAGGGGTTGAAAGTGAGGGGTGCATGGATGAGGACTGCAATGCACGGCATTGTGGGGGTGGGGCGGAGCAGGGTTTGAAATGCGTGTACTTCAATGCGAGGAGTATTCGCAATAAAGTGGATGAACTTGCAGCGTGGATCAGTACCTGGGACTTCGATGTTGTGGCCATTTCAGAGACATGGATAGAGCAGGGTCAGGAATGGATGCTGCAGGTCCCGGGGTTTAAATGTTTTAGTCGAAGTAGAGAAGGAGGTAGAAGGGGGGGAGGGGTAGCATTATTGGTCAGGGACTGTATCACAGTGTCAGAGAGGAAGTTTGATGAGGACTTGTCTGTTGAGGTAGTATGGGCGGAGATTAGAAATAGGAGAGGAGAGGTCACCCTGTTGGGAGTCTTTTATAGACCTCCAAAAAGTTCTAGAGAGGTTGAGGAAAGGATTGCGTAGACGATCCTGGTTAGGAGTGAAAGTAATAGGGTAATTGTTATGGGGGATTTTAACTTTACTAATATTGATTGGAATTGTTATAGCTCTAGCTCGTTAGAGGGGTCAGTTTTTGTGCAAAGTGTGCAGGAAGGTTTTTTGACTCAGTATGTAGATAGGCCAACTAGAGGTGAGGCTATATTGGACTTGGTGCTGGGAAATGAGCCAGATCAGGTGTTGGATTTGGAAGTTGGTGTGCATTTTGGTGATAGTGACCACAATTCGGTTACGTTCACCTTAGTGATGGAAAGGGATAGGCATGAACCTCGGGCCAGTGGTTTTAGCTGGGGGAAGGGTAATTATGAGGCTATTAGGAGAGAATTAGGAAACATAGGTTGGACTAGGAGATTACAGGGACTGGGAACGTCCGAAATGTGGAGTTTTTTCAAGGAGCAGCTACTGCGAGTCTGTGATAGGTATGTCCCTGTCAGGCAAGGTGGAATTGGTAAGGCTAGGGAACCGTGGTGCACCAAAAAAGTTGATTCGTTGGTTAAAAAGAAAAAGGAGGCTTATGTTCGGATGAGACGTGAGCACTCGGATAGTGCACTAGAGAGCTTTAGATTGGCTAGGAGGGAGTTGAAGAGCGAGCTAAGAAGGGCTAGAAGAGGACATGAGAAGACTTTGGCTGATAGGGTTAAGGAGAATCCTAAGGCGTTCTATAGGTATGTCAAGAACAGAAGGTTGGTTAGGGCAAGGTTAGGGCCAGTTATAGACGGCAGAGGGAAGTTATGTGTGGAACCGGAGGAGATTGGTGAAGCATTGAACCAATATTTCTCTTCGGTGTTCACGCAGGGGGACATGGATATAGCTGAGGAGGACACTGGGTTGCAGGGGAGTAGAATTGACAGTGTTACAGTTGATAAGGAGGATGTGCTGGATATTCTGGAGGGGCTGAAAATAGATAAGTCCCCTGGTCCGGATGGGATTTACCCCAGGATTCTCTGGGAGGCAAGAGAAGTGATTGCAGAGCCTCTGGCTCTGATCTTCAGGTCGTCGTTGGCCTCTGGTATAGTACCAGATGATTGGAGGACAGCGAATGTTGTCCCATTGTTTAAGAAGGGGAACAGAGACTTCCCTGGGAATTATAGACCGGTGAGTCTTACTTCTGTAGTGGGCAAGGTTTTAGAAAGAATTATTAGGGATAGGATTTATAGTTATTTGGAGAATAATGAATTGATTAGAGATAGTCAGCATGGTTTTGTAGCGGGTAGGTCGTGCCTTACTAACCTTATTGAGTTTTTTGAGAAAGTGACCAAAGAGGTGGATGGGGGTAAGGCAGTAGACGTGGTGTATATGGATTTTAGTAAAGCGTTCGATAAGGTTCACCATGGTAGGCTTCTGCACAAAATGCAGATGTATGGGATTGTGGGTAATCTAGGAAGTTGGATCAGGAATTGGCTATCAGATAGGAGACAGAGGGTGATGGTCGACGGTAAATATTCGTCATGGAGTTTGGTTACGAGTGGTGTGCCTCAGGGATCTGTTTTGGGGCCACTGCTGTTTGTAATTTTTATTAATGATCTGGATGAGGGTATAGTTGGGTGGATTAGTAAATTTGCTGATGACACCAAAGTCGGAGGTGTGGTAGATTGTGAGGAAGGGTGTCGAAGTTTGCAGGAAGACTTAGACAGGTTGCAGAGCTGGGCCGAGAGGTGGCGGATGGAGTTTAATGCGGAGAAGTGTGAGGTAATCCATTTCGGTAGGAATAACAGATGTGTTGAGTATAGGGCTAACGGGAGGACTTTGAATAGTGTGGATGAACAGAGGGATCTAGGTGTGTGTGTACATAGATCCCTGAAAGTTGGGAATCAAGTAGATAAGGTTGTTAAGAAGGCATACGGTGTCTTGGCGTTTATTGGTAGGGGGATTGAATTTAGGAGTCGTAGCGTTATGTTGCAACTGTACACTACTCTAGTGCGGCCGCACTTGGAGTATTGTGTGCAGTTCTGGTCCCCACATTACAGGAAGGATGTGGAGGCTTTGGAGAGGGTGCAGAGGAGGTTTACCAGGATGTTGCCTGGTATGGAGGGGAGATCCTACGAGGAGAGACTGAGAGATTTGGGGTTGTTTTCGCTGGAAAGAAGGCGGCTAAGAGGGGATCTTATTGAAACATATAAGATGATTAGAGGTTTAGATAGGGTGGATAGTGATAGCCTTTTTCCTCAGATGGAAAAATCTAGCACGAGGGGGCATGGCTTTAAACTAAGGGGGGGTAGTTATAGGACAGATGTCAGGGGCAGGTTCTTTACCCAGAGGGTGGTGAGGGATTGGAATGCCCTGCCTGCTGCAGTTGTAAATGCGCCTAGTTTGGGAGCGTTTAAGAGGTCTGTGGACAGGTTTATGGACGAAAAGGGATTGGTTTAGGTTAGTGGGTCATTGTTGTTGTTTTTTTTTTAACTGGTCAGCGCAACATCGTGGGCCGAAGGGCCTGTTCTGCGCTGTAATGTTCTATGTTCTATGTTCTGTGTCTCAGACTCTCTGAGTCTCTCTGTCTCTGCATCTCTGGGTCTCAGAGTCTCTGCGTCTCAGTATCTCTGCATGTCAGTGTTACTGTGTCTCTGCATCTCTGTGTCTCAGAGTCTCTGCATCTCTGCGTCTTGGGTTTCTGCGTCTCTGCATCTCAGAGTCTCTGCGTCTCTGGTTCTCAGTGCCTCTGCGTCTCAGTTTCTCTGCATCTCTGGGTCTCAGTGTCTCTACGTCTCAGGGTCTCTGCGTCTCTGCGTCTCAGTGTCTCTGTGTCTCTGCATCTCTGCGTCTCTGCGTCTCAGTGTCTCTGCGTCTCAGAGTCTCTGCGTCTCAGTGTCTCTGCGTCTCTGCATCTCTGGGTCTCAGTGTCTCTGCATCTCTGGGTCTCAGTGTCTCTGCGTCTCTGGGTCTCAGTGTCTCTGCATCTCTGGGTCTCAGTGTCTCTGCGTCTCTGGGTCTCAGTGTCTCTGTGTCTCAGTGTCTTTGCGTCTCAGTGTCTCAGATTCTCTGTGTCTCAGCATCTTGGCACACTGAGATGATTTTAGCAAGGCCAATCCACATAACATGCCCATTTGGGACACTAAAGGGCAATTTAACATGGCCATTCCACCTAAACTACACACCTTGGGACATTTAGGGGCAACTTAGAATGGCCAATCCCCCTAACTTACGCATCTTGGGATAGTAATGAGCAGTTTAGCATGGCCAATCCACCAAACCTCCACATTTTGGGATAGTAATGGGCAGTTTAGCATGACCAATCCACCAAACCTCCACATTTTGGGATAGTAATGGGCAGTTTAGCATGACCAATCCACCAAACCTCCACATTTTGGTTCACTAAGAGGCAATTTCGCCTGGCCAATTCACCTAACTTACACATCTTGGGACACTCAGGGGATTTTAACATGTCCAATTCTCCACTCATCTACATCTTGGGGCGCTAAAGGAAATTTAGCATGGCCAATCCACCACTCGCACACATCTTGGGACAGTAAGGGGAGAATTAGCTCGACCAATCCCCCTGAGTAAGACATCTTAGGACACTAGGGGGGAATCCACCTTACCTACACACCTTCGAACATAAAGGGGTAATTTAACGTGGCCAATCCACATCTCGTACACATCTTGGAACTGTAAGAGGATATTTTGTACGGCCAATTCAGGGCTCGTAAATATCTTGGGAAACTAAGAGGCAATTTAGCCTGGCCAATCCACCGAACATACACATCTTGGGACACTAAGGGGATTTTAACATGTCCAATTCTTCACTCATCTACATCTCGGGACGCTGAAGTTAATTTAGCCTGGCCAATCAACCGAACCCGCACATCTTTGGACTGTGGGAGGAAACCGCAGCACCCGGAGGAAACCCACGCAGACACGAGGGGAATGTGCAAACTTCACACAGACAGTGACCTGAGCTGGGAATCGAACCTGGGTCGCTGGAGCTGTGAAGAATCAGTGCTACCCACTGTGCTGCCATGTCGCTGTTGAGTTTGTTGGTATTTTTCCACGTTGTAGTTGTTGTTGGATTTGTTGGTGTTTTCAATGTTGTGGTTGTTGTTGAATTTGTTTGTGTTTTTCAATGTTGTAGTTGTTGTTGGATTTGTTGGTGTTTTTGTTCATGTTGAGGTTGTTGTTGGATTTGTTGGTGTTTTTGTTCATGTTGAGGTTGTTGTTGGATTTGTTGGTGTTTTAATGTTGATGTTGTTGTTGGGTTAATTTGTTAATTATGTTAAAATTATGTTAAAAATGTGCTCTTAGGCTGATTGGTGTAACAAATTGTCCCTAAATTAGTCTCCCCTCAATCTTCCCCAATAGGTGTAGACAAAGGTCATGGGTAAAGGAGGGCAGTCATAAGGTTAAAATGGAGGCGGGGGCTCGTTGGGCCGAAAGGCCTGTTTCCTGGGCTGTGATGTTCTTTGTTCTTTGTAACCTCAACATTGAAAAACACCAACAAATCCAACAACAACTTCAACATTGAAAAACACCAACAAATCCAATCCAACAACAACCTCAACATTGAAAACATCAACAAATCCAACAACAACCTCAACATTGAAATCCAACAACAAATCCAACAACAACAACCTCAACATTGAAAAACTCCAACAAATGCAACAACAATCTCAACATTGAAAAACACCAACAAATCCAACAACAATCTCAACATTGAAAACATCAACAAATCCAACAACAACCTCAACATTGAAATCCAACAACAAATCCAATCCAACAACAACCTCAACATTGAAAAACACCAACAAATCCAACAACAACCTCAACATTGAAATCCAACAAATCCAACAACAACAACCTCAACATTGAAAAACTCCAACAAATGCAACAACAATCTCAACATTGAAAAACACCAACAAATCCAACAAAAACCCAAACTGAACCACCAATAAATCCAACAACAACCTGAGAAAGAAATCAACACCAATATTTCCAACAACCAAAAAAATTAAAAACAAAACAAGTTCAACAACAACCTCAAAATTGAAAAACTCCAACAATTTCAACAACAACCACAACTGCAAAAAACACCAACAAATCCAACAACAACCTGAGAATGAAAACAAATTCTAACAACAACCTAAAAATTGAAAAAAAACCCAACAAGTTCAACAAGAACCTCAACAGCAAAGAACAGCAACAATCCAACAACAACTTCAACATTGAAAAACACCAACAAATGCAACAACAACCTGAGAAAGAAATAAACACCAATATTTCCACCAACCAAAAAATTAAATACAAAACAAGTTCAGCAACAATCTCAGATTTGAAAACCATCAACAATTTCAACAACAACCACAACTGCAAAAAAAAACCAACAATCCAACAACAACCTCAAAATTGAAAAACACCAACAAGACCCAGACACAGAGACCCAGAGACCCAGAGACACCGAGACACAGAGACACCGAGACACAGAGACACAGAGACACCGAGACACCGAGACTCAGAGACAGAGAGACACAGGGACACAGAAACACAGGGACTCGGAGACACAAAGTTTCTGAGACAAGGAGGCACAGGAACACGCAGACTGCAGGAATCAGAGACACTGAGACTCAGAGACCGAGGGAAACCGAGACACCGAGACCTGAGACTCAGGGACACCGAGACACCGAGACACAGAGACACCGAGACGCAGGGACACCGAGACACAGAGAGTCAGAGACACCGAGACATAGCGAGTCAGAGACTCAGACACAGAGTCTCAGAGACACCGGGACACCGAGACTCAGAGACTCAGAGACACAGAGAGTCAGAGACACCGAGACACCGAGACATAGCGAGTCAGAGACTCAGACACAGAGTCTCAGAGACACCGGGACACCGAGACTCAGAGACTCAGAGACACAGTGGCACAGAGTCTCAGAGACTCAGAGACACAGAGAAACCGAGACACAGAGACTCAGAGGCTCAGAGATGAAGAGACACATGGACACAGGTACACAGAGCCTCATAGACCGAGAGAAACAGAGACACTGAGACTCACAGACGCACAGACTCAGACACACCGAGATACGAGACGCAGAGACACGGAGACACCGAGACTCAGGGACACCGAGACTCAGACACTCAGAGACACAGAGACAGGCACAGAGACACAGAGATTCAGAGACACAGAGACCCTGAGACTCAGAGACACAGAGAACATAAGAACATAAGAAATAGGAGCAGGAGTAGGCCATCTAGCCCTTCGAGCCTGCCCCGCCATTCAATAAGATCATGGCTGATCTGTCGTGGCTCAGTTCCACTTTCCCGCCCTCTCCCCATAACCCTTAATCCCCTCGCTTATCAAAAACCCATCAACCCGCTTCTTAAAAATATTTAGCGAGGCAGCCTCCACCACTTCAACGGGCAGAGAATTCCAGAGATTCACCACCCTTTGAGTGAAGAAGTTCCTCCTCAACTCTGTTCTAAACCGCCCCCCCTTTATCTTGAGGCTGTGCCCCCTAGTCCTACTATCCTTTCTGAGCGGGAAGAGTCTCTCCACCTCTATCCTATCCATCCCATTCATCATCTTATACGTCTCAATGAGATCTCCCCTCATTCTTCTAAACTCTAACGAGTACAAGCCTAGTTTATTCAGCCTCTCCTCATAGCTCAACCCCCTCAACTCCGGTATCAGCCTAGTAAACCTCCTCTGCACTCCCTCCAAGGCCAAAATATCCTTGTGTAAGTACGGCGACCAAAACTGCACACAGTACTCCAGCTGCGGCCTCACCAATGCCCTATACAGCTGCAGCAAGACCTCCCTACTTTTATATTCAATCCCCCTCGCTATGAAGGCCAGCATCCCATTCGCCTTCCTGACCACCTGCTGCACCTGCAAGCTGGGTTTTTCCGACTCATGGGCAAGGACCCCCAGGTCCCTCTGCACCGTAGCATGCTGCACTCTCTCTCTCTGTCTGTCTGTCTCTCTCTCTGACCCCCCCTCTCTCTCGCTCTCTGTCTCTCTCTCTCTCTCTCCCTGTCTCACAATTGCTCACTCTGTCTCTCTGTCTCTGTCTCTCTGTCTCTCTGTCACCCTATCTCTCTCCTTGTCTCTGTCTCTCTCTCTCTCTCTCTCTCTTTGTCTCTGTCTCTTTCTCTCTCACTCTCTGTGTCTCTCGCTCTGTCTGAGTCTGTCTCTCAGTCACACTCTCTCACTCCTTGTCTCAGTCTCTGTCTCTCTCACTCTCTCGGTCTCTGTCTCTCTCTGTCTCTCTCCCTGTCTCTCTCTGTCTCACTCTGTCTCTCTGTCTCTCACTCACTTTCTCTCTCTCTCCCTCTGTCTCTCTCCCTCTCTCTCTGTCTCTCTCAGTCTGTCTCTCTCACTCTGTCTCTCTGTCTCTCTCTCTCTCTGTCTCTCTCCCTCTCCCACACACACACTGTCTCTCTCTCTCTGTCCCTCTCTCTCTCTCGCCCACTCTATCTCACTCTCTCTCTGCCTCTCTCCGTCTCTCTCTGTCTCCTTCTCTCTCACTCTCTCTGTCTCACTCTCTGCCTCTCTCTCTCTCAGTCTCTCTGTCTCACTCTTTGTCATTCTGTCTGTCTCTCACAATCTCTCTCTCTCTCACTGTCACTGCCTCTCTCTCTCCCACACACACACTCTCTGTGTCTCTCACTCTGTCTGTCTCTGTCTTTCTGTCACTCTCTCTCACTCCTTGTCTCTGTCGCTCTCTCTCCCTCTGTGTTTCTCTCCTTCACTCTCCGTCTGTCTCTTCTGCCTCTGTCTCTCACTCTCTATCACTCTCTCTGTCTCTCTCTCTCTGTCTCTGCCTCTCTGTCCCTCTCTCTCTCTCACTCTGTCTCTCTCTCTCACTGTCTCTCTCTCTCTCTCTCACTCTGTCTCTCCCTCTCTCTGTCTGTCTCTCTGTCACTCCTCTCTCCTTGCCTCTGTCTCTCTCTCCCTCTGTGTCTCTCTCTCTCTCTCTTTCTCTCTCTCTCACTCTCTCTCTCTATCTCTCTCTCTCTCTCTCTGTCTCTGTCTCTCTGTCCCTCTCTCTCTCTCACTCTGTCTCTCTCTCACTGTCTCTCTCTCTCACTCTGTCTCTCCCTCTCTCTGTCTGTCTCTCTGTCAGTCTCTCTCTCCTTGCCTCTGTCTCTCTCTCTCTATCTCTGTCTCTCTCTCTCACTCACTCTGTCTCTCTCTCTCTCTCTCTCTCTCTCTCTCTGTCTCTATCTCACTCTCCCTCTCTCTATCTGTCTCTCTCTGCCTCTCTCTCTCTCTCCCTGTCACTCTCTCTCTCTCACTCACTGTGTCTCTCGCTCTGTCTGACTCTGACTCTCAGTCTCTCTTTCTCTCTCTGTCTCTCTATCTGTCTCTCTCTGTCACACTCTCTCTGTCCTTGTCTCTGTCTCTGTCTCTCTCCCTGTCCCTCTCTCTCTGTGTCTCTCTCTGTGTGTCACTCTCACTCTCTCACTCTCTCTGTCTCTCGCTCTTTCTGTCT
>NW_027650260.1:0-65000 GCF_965287045.1 Carcharhinus amblyrhynchos | reverse complement strand
CTCTGCGTTCCTCTCTCTCTGTCTCACTGTCTCCCACTCTCTCTGTCTCTCTCTCTCTGTCACTCTCCCTCTCTGTCTCTCTCTCTCTCTCTCTGTCTCACTCTCTCCCTCTGTCTCTCTGTCTCTCTGTATCTCTCTCGCTCTCTCTGTTATTCCCTCTCTATCTCTCTGTCTCTCTCTCTCTGTCTTCTCTCTCTCTCTCTCTCTCTGTCTTCTCTCTCTCTCTGCCTCTCTCTCTGTCTCTCTCTCACTCGTTGTCTCAGTCTCTGCCTCTCTCCCTCACGCTCTCTGACTCTCTCCCTCTGTCTCTCGCACTCTATTTCCCTCTGTCCCTCTCTCTCTCTGTCTCTTACTCTCTCTCAGTCTCTCTCTCTCTCTCTGTCTCTCTCTCTCAGTCTGCCCCTCTCTCTGTCACTCTCTCTCTCTCATTTTGACTTTCCCTCTGTCTCTCTCTCTCTGTCATTCTGTTTTTCTCTCTCTCTCCCTCTCCCGCTGTTTCTCTCTCCCACTGTCGCTGTCTCTCTCTCTCACTCTCTCTCTGCCACTGTCTCTCTCTCTCTCTCGCTGTCCCTCTCTCTCTCTCTCGCACAGTCTCTCTCTCTCTTTCTCTATGTCTCTCTCTCTCAGTCTGTCTTTCCCTCTGTCTCTCTGTCTCTCTCTGTCACTCTGTTCTCCTCTGTCTCTCTCTCTCTGTTAATCTCTCCCTCATCTCTCTCTCTCTGCCTCTTCATCTCTCTGTCTCTCTGTCACACTCTATCTCTCCTTGTCTCTGTCTCTCTCTCTGTCTGTCTGTCTCTCTCTCTGTCTGTCTGTCTGTCTCTCTCTCTGTCTCTCTCTCTGTCTCTATCTCTGTCTCTCTCTCTCTCTCTCTGTCTCTCCCTCTGCCTCTGCCTGTCTGTCTCTCCCTCTCTGTATCTCTCTCTCTCTCCCTCTGCCTCTCTGTTTTTCTGCCTGTGTCTCTCTTTCTCTCCCTCTCTCTCGCTCTCTCTCTCTCTGTCTCACTCTCTGTTTCTCTCTATGTCTCACTCTCTGTCTCTCTCTCTCTGTTTCTCTCTCTCTGTCTCTCTCTCTCTCTGTCTCTCTGTCTCTCTCCCTCTCTGTCACTCTCTGTCGCTGCCTCTCTCTCTCGCTGTCTCTCTCTCTGTCTCTCTCTCTCTGTCTCTCTGTCTGTCACTCTGTTTCTCTTTCTTTCACTCTGTCTCCCTGTCACTCTCTGACTCTCTCTCTCTGCCTCTGTCTCTCTGTCTCTCTCCCTCTCCCTGTCTCTCTCTCTGTCTCTCTGTCTATCTCACTCTCTCTCTCTCCCTCTGCCTCTCTGTCTGTCTGTCTGTCTCTCTGTGTCTCCCCATCTCTCTCTCTGTCTCTCTCTCCCTCTTTGTCTTTGTCTCCCTGTCACTCTCTCTCTCTCTCCTTGTCTCTGTCTCTCTGTCTCTCACTCCCTCTCTATCTCTTTCTCACTCTCCCTCTCTCTCTGTCTCTCTCTCTCCCTTTCTTTCTCTCTCTCTCAGTCTGTCTCTGTCTCTGTCACTCTCTCTCAGTTTGACTTTCTCTCTCTCTCTGTCTCTCTGTCACTTTCTCTCCCTCTGTCTCCCTCTCTCTCTGTCTTTCTCTCCCTCTCTCTGTCTCAATCTCTCTATCTCTGTCTCTCTCTCCCCCTCTGTCTCCCTCTGCCTCTCACTCCCTCTGTCTCTCTCTGTCTCTCAGTCCCTCTATCTCTGTCTCTCTCTCCCTCTGTCTCACTCTCTCTCTCTCTCACTCCCTCTGTCTCTCAGTCCCTCTATCTCTGTCTCTCTCTCCCTCTGTCTTGCTCTCTCTCTCTCTCACTCCCTCTGTCTCTCAGTCCCTCTATCTCTGTCTCTCTCTCTGTCTCTCTCTCTCTCCCACTGTCTCTCTCTCTGTCACTCTCTCTCAGTATGTCTTTCTGTCTCTGTCTCTCTCTCCCTCTGTCTTAACTCTCCCTCTCTGTCTCTGACTCTGTCTCTGTCTCGAACTCTCTCCCTCCCTCTGTCTCTCTCTGCCTGTCTCTCTCTTTCTCTGTCTCTCTCTCTGTCTCTCTCCCTCAGTCTGTCTTTCTCTCTCTCTCTCTCTGTCACTCTGTTTCCCTCTCTCTCTCCCTCTGCCTCTCTGTCTCCCTCACTCTGTCTCTCCCTCTGTTAATCCCTCACTCTCTCTGTCTCTCTCTCTGTCTCTATCTCTCTCTCTGTCTCTCTTTATCTCTCCTTCTGTCTCTTTCTGTTTCTCTCTCTCTCTGCCTCTCTCTGTCTCTGTCTCCTTCTCTCTCTCTCACACACTCTGTCTCTCCCTCCCTCTCGATCTCTCTCTCAGTCTGTCTCTCTCTCTCTCTCTCTCTCTCACTGTCCTTTACTCTGTCTCTGCCTCTCTCTCTGTCTCTCTCTTGGTCCCTGTCTCTCTCTCTATCTCTGTCACTATCTCTCTGTCTTTCTCTCTCTCTGTCTCACCCTATCTCTCTCTCTCCCTCTGTCTCTCTCTCTCTCTCTCTGTCATTATCTCTCTGTTGTTCTCTCTCTCTGTCTCACCCTATCTCTCTCTCTCCCTCTGTCTCTCTCTCTCTCTGTCTCTCTCTCTCTCAATCTATCACGCTGCCTCCCTCTCTCTCTATGTCACTCTCTCTGTCTCTATCTCTCGGTCACTATCTCTCTCTCTGTCTCTCTCGTCTGTCTTTCTCTCTCACACTCTCTCTGTCTCATTCTCTCTCTCTCTCACTCTGTCTCTCTCTCTCTGTCCCTCTCTCTCTCTCTCTCATTCTGTCACACTCTCTCTCTCTCTCTCACTCCCTCTGCCTTTTCGTCTCTCACTCTCTTCACAGTCTCACTCTCTCTCTCTCTCTCTCAGTCTCCCTCTCGGTCTCTTTCCCTGTCTCTCTCTGTCTCTCTGTCACTCTCTCGCTCTTGTTGTCTCTGTTTCTCTATCCACCTGTCTCTCTCACTCTCTCTGACTCTCCCTCGGTCTCTTTCTGTCTGACTCTCTCTTTATCACTCCCTCTGTCTCTCTCTCTCTCTCTGTGTCTCTCTCTCTCTCACTCTCAGTCTCCCTGTGTCTCTCTCTCGGTCCCTGTGTCTCTCTCTAAGTCGCTGTGTCTCTCTCGGTTCCTGTGTCTCACTCGGTCCCTGCCTCTATCTCGGTCCCGGTGCCTCTCTCTCAGTCCCTGTGTCTCTCTCTCGGTCCCTGTGTCTATCTCGGTGACTGTACCTCTCACTCGGTCCCTGTGTCTGTCTCTCGGACCCTGTGTCCCTCTCACAGTCCCTGTGTCTCTCTCTCGGTCCCTGTGTCTCTCTCGGTCCCTGTGTCTCTCTCTCGTTCCCTGTCTCTCACTCGGTCCCTGGGTCTCTCTGTCGGTGCCTGTCTCTCTCTCGGTCCCTGTGTCTCTCTCTCGGTCCCTGTCTCTCTCTCGGTCCCTGTCTCTCTCTCGGTCCCTGTGTCTCTCTCTCGGTCCCTGTCTCTCTCTCGGTCCCTGCCTCTCACTCGGTCCCTGTGTTTCTCTCGGTCCCTGAGTCTCCCTTGGTCCCTGAGTCTCTATCGGACCCTGTGTATCTCTCGGTCCCTGTGTCTCTCTCGGTCCCTGTGTCACTCTCTCGGTCCCTGTGTCTCTATCGGTCCCTGTCACTCTCTCGTTCCCTTTCTCTCACTCGGTCCCTGTGTCTCTCTCGGTCCCTGTGTCTCTCTTGGTCCCTGTCTCTCTCTCGGTCCCTGTGTCTCTCTCGGTCCCTGTGTCTCACTCGGTATCTGTGTCTCTCTCGGTCCCTGTGTCTCTCTCGGTCCCTGTGTCGCTCTCGGTCCCTGTCTCTCTCGGTCCCTGTCACTCTCTCGTTCCCTGTCTCTCATTCGGTCCCTGTGTCTCTCTCGGTCCCTGTCTCTCTCTCGGTCCCTGTGTCTCTCTCGGTCCCTGTCTCTCACTCGGTCCCTGTGTCTCTCTCGGTCCCTGTGTCTCTCTCTCGGTCCCTGTGTCTCTCTCTCGGTCCCTGTGTCTCTCTCGGTCCGTGTCTCTCTCTCGGTCCCTGTGTCTCTCTCTCGGTCCCTGTGTCTCTCTCTCGGTCCCTGTGTCTCTCTCGGTCCCTGTGTCTCTATCGGTCCCTGTGTATCTCTCTCGGTCCCTGTGTCTCTCTCGGTCCCTTTGTCTCTTTCGGTCCCTGAGTCTCTCTCTCGGTCCCTGTGTCTCACTCGGTCCCTGTGTCTCTCTCTCGGTCCCTGTGTCTCTCTCGGTCCCTGTATATCTCACATGGACCCTGTGTCTCTCTCGGTCCCGTTGTCTCTCTCGGTCCCTGTGTCTCTCTCTCGGTCCCTGTGTCTCTCTCTCGGTCCCTGTGTCTCTCTCTCTCGGTCCCGTTGTCTCTCTCGGTCCCTGTCTCTCTCTCTCGGTCCCAGTGTCTCTCTCGGTCCCTGTGTCTCTCTCTCGGTCCCTGTGTCTCTCTCGGTCCCTGTCTCTCTCCCGGTCCCTGTGTTTCTCTCTCGGTCCCTGTGTCTCTCTCTTGGTACCTGTGTCTCACTCTCGGTCCCTGTGTCTCTCTCGGTCCCTGTTTCTCCCTCGGTCCCTGTCTCTCTCTCTCGGTCCCTGAGTCTCTCTCTCGGTCCCTGTGTCCCTCTCGGTCCCTGTCTCTCTCTCTGTCCCTGTGTCTCACTCTCGATCCCTGTGTCTCACTCGCTCCCTGTGTCTCACTCGCTCCCTGTGTCTCACTCGCTCCGTGTGTCTCCCTCGGTCCCTGTGTCTCTCTCGGTCCCTGTGTCTCTCTCAGTCCCTGTGTCTCTCTCGGTCCCAGTGTCTCACTCTCGGTCCCTGTCTCTATCGGTCCCTGTTTCTCTCTCGGTCCCTGTGTCTCACTCGGTCCCTGTGTCTCTCTCTCGGTCCCTGTGTCTCTCTCGGCCCCTGTGTCTCTCTCTTGGTCCCTGTGTCTCTCTCTCGGTCCCTGTGTCTCTCTCTCGGTCCCTGTGTCTCTCTCTCGGTCCCTGTGTCTCTCTCGGTCCCTGTGTCTCTCTCGGTCACTGTGTCTCTCTCTCGGTCCCTGTGGCTCTCTCGGTCCCTGTGTCTCTCTCGGTCACTGTGTCTCTCTCTCGGTCCCTGTGGCTCTCTCGGTCCCTGTGTCTCACTCGGTCCCTGTGTCTCTCTCGGTCCCTGTGTCTCTCTTTCGGTCCCTGTGTCTCTCTCTCCGTCCCTGTGTCTCTCTCTCGGTCCCTGTCTCTCTCTCGGTCCCTGTGTCTCTCTCTCTTTGTCCCTGTGTCTCTCTCGGTCCCTCTGTCTCTCTCTCGGTCCCTCTGTCTCTCTCTCGGTCCCTCTGTCTCTCTCTCGGTCCCTGTCTCTCTCTCGGTCCCTGTTTCCCTCACTCGGTCCCTGTCTCTCTCTCGGTCCCTGAGTCTCTCTCGGTCCCTGTTTCCCTCACTCGGTCCCTGTCTCTCACTCGGTCCCTGTCTCACTCTCGTTCCCTGTGTCTCTCTCGGTCCCTGTGTCTCTCTCGGTCCCTGTGTCTCTCTCTCGGTCCCTGTGTCTCCATCGGTCCCTGCGTGTCTCTCGGTCCCTGTGTCTCTCTCTCGGTCCCTGTGTCTCTCTCGGTCCCTGTGTCTCTCTCTCGGTCCCTGTGATTCTCTCTCGGTCCCTGTGACTCACTCGGTCCCTGTGTCTCTCTCGGTCCCTGTGTCTCACTCGGTCCCTGTGTCTCACGCGGTCCCTGTCTCTCTCTCGGTCCCTGTGTCTCCCTCGGTCCCTCTGTCTCTCTCTCGGTCCCTGTGTCTCTCTCTCGGTCCCTGTGTCTCACTCGGTCCATGTGTCTCACTCGGTCCCTGTCTCTCTCTTGGTCCCTGTGTCTCTCTCGGTCCCTGTCTCACTCGATCCCTGTGTCTCTCTCTCGGTCCCTGTGTCTCACTCGGTCCCTGTGTCTCACTCGGTCCCTGTCTCTCTCTCGGCCCCTGTGTCTCTCTCTCGGTCCCTGTGTCTCTCTCTCGGTCCCTGTGTCTCTCTCTCGGTCCCTGTGTCTCTCACTCGGTCCCTGTGTCTCTCTCTCGGTCCCTGTGTCTCTCTCTCGGTCCCAGTGTCTCTCTCTCGGTCCCAGTGTCTCTCTCGGTCCCTGTGTCTCTCTCGGTCCCTGTGTCTCTCTCGGTCGCTGTGTCTGTCTCTCGGTCCCAGTGTCTCTCTCAGTCCCTGTGTCTCTATCAGTCGCTGTGTCTCTCTCTCGGTTCCTGTGTCTCTCTCGGTCCCTGTGTCTCTATCGGTCGCTGTGTCTCTGTCTCGGTTCCTGTGTCTCTCTCGGTCCCTGTGTCTCACTCGGTCCCTGTCTCTCTCTCGGTCCCACTGTCTCTCTCGGTCCCTGTGTCTCACTCGGTATCTGTGTCTCTCTCGGACCCTGTGTCTCTCTCGGTCCCTGTGTCGCTCTCGGTCCCTGTCTCTCTCGGTCCCTGTCACTCTCCCGTTCCCTGTCTCTCATTCGGTCCCTGTGTCTCTCTCGGTCCCTGTCTCTCTCTCGGTCCCTGTGTCTCTCTCGGTCCCTGTCTCTCACTCGGTCCCTGTGTCTCTCTCGGTCCCTGTGTCTCTCTCTCGGTCCCTGTGTCTCTCTCTCGGTCCCTCTGTCTCTCTCGGTCCGTGTCTCTCTCTTGGTCCCTGTGTCTCTCTCTCGGTCCCTGTGTCTCTGTCTCGGTCCCTGTGTCTCTCTCTCGGTCCCTGTGTCTCTCTCGGTCACTGTGTCTCTCTCTCGGTCCCTGTGTCTCTCTCGGTCCCTGTATATCTCACATGGACCCTGTGTCTCTCTCGGTCCCGTTGTCTCTCTCGGTCCCTGTGTCTCTCTCTCGGTCCCTGTGTCTCTCTCTCGGTCCCTGTGTCTCTCTCTCTCGGTCCCGTTGTCTCTCTCGGTCCCTGTGTCTCTCTCTCGGTCCCTGTGTCTCTCTCTCGGTCCCTGTGTCTCTCTCTCTCGGTCCCTGTGTCTCTCTCGGTCCCTGTGTCTCTCTCTCGGTCCCTGTGTCTCTCTCGGTCCCTGTTTCTCTCTCGGTCCCTCTGTCTCTCTCTTGGTACCTGTGTCTCACTCTCGGTCCCTGTGTCTCTCTCGGTCACTGTGTCTCTCTCGGTCCCGGTCTCTCTCCCGGTCCCTGTGTTTCTCTCTCGGTCCCTGTGTCTCTCTCGGTCCCTGTGTCTCTCTCTCGGTCCCTGTCTCTATCGGTCCCTGTTTCTCTCTCGGTCCCTGTCTCTCTCTCTCGGTCCCTGAGTCTCTCTCTCGGTCCCTGTGTCCCTCTCGGTCCCTGTCTCTCTCCCTGTCCCTGTGTCTCACTCTCGATCCCTGTGTCTCACTCGCTCCCTGTGTCTCACTCGCTCCCTGTCTCTCACTCGCTCCCTGTGTCTCTCTCGGTCCCTGTGTCTCTCTCGGTCCCTGTGTCTCTCTCTCGGTCCCTGTGTTTCTCTCTCGGTCCCTGTGTCTCTCTCGGTCCCTGTGTCTCTCTCGGTCCCTGTGTCTCTCTCGGTCCCTGTGTCTCTCTTGGTCCCTGTGTCTCACTCTCGGTCCCTGTCTCTATCGGTCCCTGTTTCTCTCTCGGTCCCTGTGTCTCTCACTCGGTCCCTGTGTCTCACGCGGTCCCTGTCTCTCTCTCGGTCCCTGTGTCTCCCTCGGTCCCTCTGTCTCTCTCTCGGTCCCTGTGTCTCTCTCTCGGTCCCTGTGTCTCACTCGGTCCATGTGTCTCACTCGGTCCCTGTCTCTCTCTCGGTCCCTGTGTCTCTCTCGGTCCCTGTCTCACTCGATCCCTGTGTCACTCACTCGGTCCCTGTGTCTCACTCGGTCCCTGTGTCTCACTCGGTCCCTGTCTCTCTCTCGGTCCCTGTGTCTCACTCGGTCCCAGTGTCTCTCTCGGTCCCTGTGTCTCTCTCGGACCCTGTGTCTCTCTCTCGGTCCCTGTGTCTCTCTCGGTCCCTGTGTCTCTCACTCGGTCCCTGTGTCTCTCTCTCGGTCCCTGTGTCTCTCTCGGTCCCTGTGTCTCTCTCTCGGTCCCTGTGTCTCTCTCTCGGTCCCAGTGTCTCTCTCGGTCCCTGTGCCTCATTCGGACCCTGTGTCTCTCTCGGTCCCTGTGTCTCTCTCGGTCGCTGTGTCTCTCTCTCGGTCCCAGTGTCTCTCTCAGTCCCTGTGTCTCTATCGGTCGCTGTGTCTCTCTCTCGGTTCCTGTGTCTCTCTCGGTCCCTGTGTCTCTATCGGTCGCTGTGTCTCTCTCTCGGTTCCTGTGTCTCTCTCGGTCCCTGTGTCTCACTCGGTCCCTGTGTCTCTCTCGGTCACTGTGTCTCTCTCTCGGTCCCACTGTCTCTCTCGGTCCCTGTGTCTCTCTCGGTTCCAGTGTCTCTCTCGGTCACTGTGTCTCTCTCTCGGTCCCTGTGTCTCTCTCGGTCCCTGTGTCTCTCTCGGTCCCTGAGTCTCTCTCACGGTCCCTGTGTCTCTCTCGGTCTCTGTGTCTCTCTCTCGGTCCCTGTCTCACTCTCGGTCCCTGTCTCTCACTCGCTCCATGTGTCTCTCTCGGTCCCTGTGTTTCTCTCTCGGTCCCTGTGTCTCTCTCGGTCCCTGTGTCTCTCTCTCGGTCCCTGTGCCTCTCTCTCAGTCCCTGTGTCTCTCTCTCGGTCCCTGTGTCTCACTCTCGGTCCCTGTCTCTCACTCGCTCCATGTGTCTCTCTCGGTCCCTGTGTCTCACTCTCGGTCCCTGTGTCTCTCTCTCGGTCCCTGTGTCTCTCTCGGTCTCTGTGTATCTCTCGGTCCCTGCCTCTCACTCGGTCCCTGTGTCTCACTCGGTCCCTGAGTCTGACTCGGTCCCTGTGTCTCTCTCGGTCCCTGTGTCTCACTCGGTCCCTGTGTCTCTCTCGCTCCCTGTGTCTCTCTCGGTCCCTGTGTCTCTCTCGGACCCTGTCTCTCTCTCGGACCCTGTCTCTCTCTCGATCCCTGTGTCTCTCTCGGTCCCTGTGTCTCTCTCGGTCCCTGTGTCTCTCTTGGTCCCTGTGCCTCTCTCTCTGTCCCTGTGTCTCTCTTTCGGTCCCTGTGTCTCTCTCTCCGTCCCTGTGTCTCTCTCTCGGTCCCTGTCTCTCTCTCGGTCCCTGTGTCTCTCTCTCTTTGTCCCTGTGTCTCTCTCGGTCCCTCTGTCTCTCTCTCGGTCCCTCTGTCTCTCTCTCGGTCCCTCTGTCTCTCTCTCGGTCCCTGTCTCTCTCTCGGTCCCTGTTTCCCTCACTCGGTCCCTGTCTCTCTCTCGGTCCCTGTGTCTCTCTCGGTCCCTGTTTCCCTCACTCGGTCCCTGTCTCTCACTCGGTCCCTGTCTCACTCTCGGTCCCTGTGTCTCACTCGCTCCCTGTGTCTCTCTCGGTCCCTGTGTCTCACTCGGTCCCTGTGTCTCACGCGGTCCCTGTCTCTCTCTCGGTCCCTGTGTCTCCCTCGGTCCCTCTGTCTCTCTCTCGGTCCCTGTGTCTCTCTCTCGGTCCCTGTGTCTCACTCGGTCCATGTGTCTCACTCGGTCCCTGTCTCTCTCTCGGTCCCTGTGTCTCTCTCGGTCCCTGTCTCACTCGATCCCTGTGTCTCTCTCTCGGTCCCTGTGTCTCACTCGGTCCCTGTGTCTCACTCGGTCCCTGTCTCTCTCTCGGTCCCTGTGTCTCACTCGGTCCCAGTGTCTCTCTCGGTCCCTGTGTCTCTGTCGGACCCTGTGTCTCTCTCTCGGTCCCTGTGTCTCTCTCGGTCCCTGTGTCTCTCACTCGGTCCCTGTGTCTCTCTCTCGGTCCCTGTGTCTCTCTCTAGGTCCCTGTGTCTCTCTCTCGGTCCCAGTGTCGCTCTCGGTCCCTGTGTCTCATTCGGACCCTGTGTCTCTCTCGGTCCCTGTGTCTCTCTCGGTCGCTGTGTCTCTCTCTCGGTCACAGTGTCTCTCTCAGTCCCTGTGTCTCTATCGGTCGCTGTGTCTCTCTCTCGGTTCCTGTGTCTCTCTCGGTCCCTGTGTCTCTAGCGGTCGCTGTGTCTCTCTCTCGGTTCCTGTGTCTCTCTCGGTCCCTGTGTCTCACTCGGTCCCTGTGTCTCTCTCGGTCACTTTGTCTCTCTCTCGGTCCCTGTGTCTCTCTCTCGGTCCCAGTGTCGCTCTCGGTCCCTGTGTCTCATTCGGACCCTGTGTCTCTCTCGGTTCCTGTGTCTCTCTCGGTCCCTGAGTCTCTCTCACGGACCCTGTGTCTCTCTCGGTCTCTGTGTCTCTCTCTCGGTCCCTGTCTCACTCTCGGTCCCTGTCTCTCACTCGCTCCATGTGTCTCTCTCGGTCCCTGTGTCTCTCTCTCGGTCCCTGTGTCTCTCTCGGTCCCTGTGTCTCTCTCTCGGTCCCTGTGCCTCTCTCTCGGTCCCTGTGTCTCTCTCTCGGTCCCTGTGTCTCACTCTCGGTCCCTGTCTCTCACTCGCTCCATGTGTCTCTCTCGGTCCCTGTGTCTCTCTCTCGGTCCCTGTGTCTCACTGGGTCCCTGTGTCTCTCTCGGTCCCTGAGTCTCTCTCACGGTCCCTGTGTCTCTCTCGGTCTCTGTGTCTCTCTCTCGGTCCCTGTCTCACTCTCGGTCCCTGTCTCTCACTCGCTCCATGTGTCTCTCTCGGTCCCTGTGTCTCTCTCTCGGTCCCTGTGTCTCTCTCGGTCCCTGTGTCTCTCTCTCGGTCCCTGTGCCTCTCTCTCGGTCCCTGTGTCTCTCTCTCGGTCCCTGTGTCTCACTCTCGGTCCCTGTCTCTCACTCGCTCCATGTGTCTCTCTCGGTCCCTGTGTCTCACTCTCGGTCCCTGTGTCTCTCTCGATCCCTGTGTCTCACTCTCGGTCCCTGTGTCTCTCTCTCGGTCCCTGTGTCTCTCTCGGTCTCTGTGTCTCTCTCGGTCCCTGTGTCTCTCTCTCGGTCCCTGCGTCTCTCTCTCGGTCCCTGTCTGTCACTCAGTCCCTGTCTCTCTCTCGGTCCCTGTGTCTCTCTCTCGGTCCCTGTGGCTCTCTCGGTCCCTGTGGTTCTCTCGGTCCCTGCCTCTCACTCGGTCCCTGAGTCTCACTCGGTCCCTGAGTCTGACTCGGTCCCTGTGTCTCTCTCGGTCCCTGTGTCTCACTCGGTCCCTGTGTCTCTCTCGCTCCCTGTGTCTCTCTCGGTCCCTGTGTCTCTCTCGGTCCCTGTGTCTCTCTCGGACCCTGTCTCTCTCTCGATCCCTGTGTCTCTCTCGGTCCCTGTGTCTCTCTCGGTCCCTGTGTCTCTCTCGGTCCCTGTGTCTCTCTTGGTCCCTGTGCCTCTCTCTCTGTCCCTGTGTCTCTCTTTCGGTCCCTGTGTCTCTCTCTCCGTCCCTGTGTCTCTCTCTCGGTCCCTGTCTCTCTCTCGGTCCCTGTGTCTCTCTCTCTTTGTCCCTGTGTCTCTCTCGGTCCCTGTGTCTCTCTCGGTCCCTCTGTCTCTCTCTCGGTCCCTCTGTCTCTCTCTCGGTCCCTGTCTCTCTCTCGGTCCCTGTTTCCCTCACTCGGTCCCTGTCTCTCTCTCGGTCCCTGTGCCTCTCTCGGTCCCTGTTTCCCTCACTCGGTCCCTGTCTCTCACTCGGTCCCTGTCTCACTCTCGGTCCCTGTGTTTCTCTCGGTCCCTGTGTCTCACTCGCTCCCTGTGTCTCTCTCGGTCCCTGTGTCTCTCTCGGTCTCTGTGTCTCTCTCTCGGTCCCTGTGTCTCCATCGGTCCCTGCGTGTCTCCCGGTCCCTGCGTCTCTCTCTCGGTCCCTGTGTCTCTCTCTCGGTCCTTGTGTCTCTCTCGGTCCCTGTGTCTCTCTCTCGGACCCTTTGTCTCTCTCTCGGTCCCTGTGTCTCTCTCGGTCCCTGTGTCTCTCACTCGGTCCCTGTGTCTCTCTCTCGGTCCCTGTGTCTCTCTCTCGGTCCCAGTGTCTCTCTCGGTCCCTGTGTCTCATTCGGTCCCTGTGTCTCTCTCGGTCCCTGTGTCTCTCTCGGTCGCTGTGTCTCTCTCTCGGTCCCAGTGTCTCTCTCAGTCCCTGTGTCTCTATCAGTCACTGTGTCTCTCTCTCGGTTCCTGTGTCTCTCTCGGTCCCTGTGTCTCTCTCGGTCCCTGTGTCTCTCTCGGTCCCTGTGTCTCTCTTGGTCCCTGTGCCTCTCTCTCTGTCCCTGTGTCTCGCTTTCGGTCCCTGTGTCTCTCTCTCCGTCCCTGTGTCTCTCTCTCGGTCCCTGTCTCTCTCTCGGTCCCTGTGTCTCTCTCTCTCTTTGTCCCTGTGTCTCTCTCGGTCCCTCTGTCTCTCTCTCGGTCCCTCTGTCTCTCTCTCGGTCCCTGTCTCTCTCTCGGTCCCTGTTTCCCTCACTCGGTCCCTGTCTCTCTCTCGGTCCCTGTGTCTCTCTCGGTCCCTGTTTCCCTCACTCGGTCCCTGTCTCACTCTCGGTCCCTGTGTTTCTCTCGGTCCCTGTGTCTCACTCGGTCCCTGTGTCTCACTCGCTCCCTGTCTCTCTCTCGGTCCCTGTGTCTCCCTCGGTCCCTCTATCTCTCTCTCGGTCCCTGTGTCTCTCTCTCGGTCCCTGTGTCTCACTCGGTCCATGTGTCTCACTCGGTCCCTGTCTCTCTCTCGGTCCCTGTGTCTCTCTCGGTCCCTGTGTCTCACTCGATCCCTGTGTCTCTCTCTCGGTCCCTGTGTCTCACTCGGTCCCTGTCTCTCACTCGGTCCCTGTGTCTCTCTCGGTCCCTGTGTCTCTCTCGGACCCTGTGTCTCTCTCTCGGTCCCTGTGTCTCTCTCGGTCCCTGTGTCTCTCACTCGGTCCCTGTGTCTCTCTCTTGGTCCCTGTGTCTCTATCGGTCGCTGTGTCTCTCTCTCGGTTCCTGTGTCTCTCTCGGTCCCTGTGTCTCACTCGGTCCCTGTCTCTCTCTCGGTCCCTGTGTCTCTCTCTCGGTCCCTGTGTCTCACTCGGTCCCAGTGTCTCTCTCGGTCCCTGTGTCTCTCTCGGACCCTGTGTCTCTCTCTCGGTCCCTGTGTCTCTCTCGGTCCCTGTGTCTCTCACTCGGTCCCTGTGTCTCTCTCTCGGTCCCTGTGTCTCTATCGGTCGCTGTGTCTCTCTCTCGGTTCCTGTGTCTCTCTCGGTCCCTGTGTCTCACTCGGTCCCTGTGTCTCTCTCGGTCACTGTGTCTCTCTCTCGGTCCCACTGTCTCTCTCGGTCCCTGTGTCTCTCTCGGTTCCAGTGTCTCTCTCGGTCGCTGTGTCTCTCTCTCGGTCCCTGTGTCTCTCTCGGTCCCTGTGTCTCTCTCGGTCCCTGAGTCTCTCTCACGGTCCCTGTGTCTCTCTCGGTCTCTGTGTCTCTCTCTCGGTCCCTGTCTCACTCTCGGTCCCTGTCTCTCACTCGCTCCATGTGTCTCTCTCGGTCCCTGTGTTTCTCTCTCGGTCCCTGTGTCTCTCTCGGTCCCTGTGTCTCTCTCTCGGTCCCTGTGCCTCTCTCTCGGTCCCTGTGTCTCTCTCTCGGTCCCTGTGTCTCACTCTCGGTCCCTGTCTCTCACTCGCTCCATGTGTCTCTCTCGGTCCCTGTGTCTCACTCTCGGTCCCTGTGTCTCTCTCTCGGTCCCTGTGTCTCTCTCGGTCTCTGTGTATCTCTCGGTCCCTGCCTCTCACTCGGTCCCTGTGTCTCACTCGGTCCCTGAGTCTGACTCGGTCCCTGTGTCTCTCTCGGTCCCTGTGTCTCACTCGGTCCCTGTGTCTCTCTCGCTCCCTGTGTCTCTCTCGGTCCCTGTGTCTCTCTCGGACCCTGTCTCTCTCTCGGACCCTGTCTCTCTCTCGATCCCTGTGTCTCTCTCGGTCCCTGTGTCTCTCTCGGTCCCTGTGTCTCTCTTGGTCCCTGTGCCTCTCTCTCTGTCCCTGTGTCTCTCTTTCGGTCCCTGTGTCTCTCTCTCCGTCCCTGTGTCTCTCTCTCGGTCCCTGTCTCTCTCTCGGTCCCTGTGTCTCTCTCTCTTTGTCCCTGTGTCTCTCTCGGTCCCTCTGTCTCTCTCTCGGTCCCTCTGTCTCTCTCTCGGTCCCTCTGTCTCTCTCTCGGTCCCTGTCTCTCTCTCGGTCCCTGTTTCCCTCACTCGGTCCCTGTCTCTCTCTCGGTCCCTGTGTCTCTCTCGGTCCCTGTTTCCCTCACTCGGTCCCTGTCTCTCACTCGGTCCCTGTCTCACTCTCGGTCCCTGTGTCTCACTCGCTCCCTGTGTCTCTCTCGGTCCCTGTGTCTCACTCGGTCCCTGTGTCTCACGCGGTCCCTGTCTCTCTCTCGGTCCCTGTGTCTCTCTCTCGGTCCCTGTGTCTCTCTCTCGGTCCCTGTGTCTCACTCGGTCCATGTGTCTCACTCGGTCCCTGTCTCTCTCTCGGTCCCTGTGTCTCACTCGGTCCCTGTGTCTCACTCGGTCCCTGTCTCTCTCTCGGTCCCTGTGTCTCACTCGGTCCCAGTGTCTCTCTCGGTCCCTGTGTCTCTCTCGGACCCTGTGTCTCTCTCTCGGTCCCTGTGTCTCTCTCGGTCCCTGTGTCTCTCACTCGGTCCCTGTGTCTCTCTCTCGGTCCCTGTGTCTCTCTCTAGGTCCCTGTGTCTCTCTCTCGGTCCCAGTGTCGCTCTCGGTCCCTGTGTCTCATTCGGACCCTGTGTCTCTCTCAGTCCCTGTGTCTCTATCGGTCGCTGTGTCTCTCTCTCGGTTCCTGTGTCTCTCTCGGTCCCTGTGTCTCTAGCGGTCGCTGTGTCTCTCTCTCGGTTCCTGTGTCTCTCTCGGTCCCTGTGTCTCACTCGGTCCCTGTGTCTCTCTCGGTCACTTTGTCTCTCTCTCGGTCCCACTGTCTCTCTCGGTCCCTGTGTCTCTCTCGGTTCCTGTGTCTCTCTCGGTCGCTGTGTCTCTCTCTCGGTCCCTGTGTCTCTCTCGGTCCCTGTGTCTCTAGCGGTCCCTGAGTCTCTCTCACGGTCCCTGTGTCTCTCTCGGTCTCTGTGTCTCTCTCTCGGTCCCTGTCTCACTCTCGGTCCCTGTCTCTCACTCGCTCCATGTGTCTCTCTCGGTCCCTGTGTCTCTCTCTCGGTCCCTGTGTCTCTCTCGGTCCCTGTGTCTCTCTCTCGGTCCCTGTGCCTCTCTCTCGGTCCCTGTGTCTCTCTCTCGGTCCCTGTGTCTCACTCTCGGTCCCTGTCTCTCACTCGCTCCATGTGTCTCTCTCGGTCCCTGTGTCTCACTCTCGGTCCCTGTGTCTCTCTCGGTCCCTGTGTCTCTCTCTCGGTCCCTGCGTCTCTCTCTCGGTCCCTGTCTGTCACTCAGTCCCTGTCTCTCTCTCGGTCCCTGTGTCTCTCTCTCGGTCCCTGTGGCTCTCTCGGTCCCTGTGGTTCTCTCGGTCCATGCCTCTCACTCGGTCCCTGTGTCTCACTCGGTCCCTGAGTCTGACTCGGTCCCTGTGTCTCTCTCGGTCCCTGTGTCTCACTCGGTCCCTGTGTCTCTCTCGCTCCCTGTGTCTCTCTCGGTCCCTGTGTCTCTCTCGGTCCCTGTGTCTCTCTCGGACCCTGTCTCTCTCTCGATCCCTGTGTCTCTCTCGGTCCCTGTGTCTCTCTCGGTCCCTGTGTCTCTCTCGGTCCCTGTGTCTCTCTTGGTCCCTGTGCCTCTCTCTCTGTCCCTGTGTCTCTCTTTCGGTCCCTGTGTCTCTCTCTCCGTCCCTGTGTCTCTCTCTCGGTCCCTGTCTCTCTCTCGGTCCCTGTGTCTCTCTCTCTTTGTCCCTGTGTCTCTCTCGGTCCCTGTGTCTCTCTCGCTCCCTCTGTCTCTCTCTCGGTCCCTCTGTCTCTCTCTCGGTCCCTCTGTCTCTCTCTCGGTCCCTGTCTCTCTCTCGGTCCCTGTTTCCCTCACTCGGTCCCTGTCTCTCTCTCGGTCCCTGTGTCTCTCTCGGTCCCTGTTTCCCTCACTCGGTCCCTGTCTCTCACTCGGTCCCTGTCTCACTCTCGGTCCCTGTGTTTCTCTCGGTCCCTGTGTCTCACTCGCTCCCTGTGTCTCTCTCGGTCCCTGTGTCTCTCTCGGTCTCTGTGTCTCTCTCTCGGTCCCTGTGTCTCCATCGGTCCCTGCGTGTCTCCCGGTCCCTGCGTCTCTCTCTCGGTCCCTGTGTCTCTCTCTCGGTCCTTGTGTCTCTCTCGGTCCCTGTGTCTCTCTCTCGGACCCTTTGTCTCTCTCTCGGTCCCTGTGTCTCTCTCGGTCCCTGTGTCTCTCACTCGGTCCCTGTGTCTCTCTCTCGGTCCCTGTGTCTCTCTCTCGGTCCCAGTGTCTCTCTCGGTCCCTGTGTCTCATTCGGTCCCTGTGTCTCTCTCGGTCCCTGTGTCTCTCTCGGTCGCTGTGTCTCTCTCTCGGTCCCAGTGTCTCTCTCAGTCCCTGTGTCTCTATCAGTCGCTGTGTCTCTCTCTCGGTTCCTGTGTCTCTCTCGGTCGCTGTGTCTCTATCGGTCGCTGTGTCTCTCTCTCGGTTCCTGTGTCTCTCTCTCGGTCCCTGTGCCTCTCTCTCGGTCCCTGTGTCTCTCTCTCGGTCCTTGTGTCTCTCTCGGTCCCTGTGTCTCTCTCTCGGACCCTGTGTCTCTCTCTCGGTCCCTGTGTCTCTCTCGGTCCCTGTGTCTCTCACTCGGTCCCTGTGTCTCTCTCTCGGTCCCTGTGTCTCTCTCTCGGTCCCAGTGTCTCTCTCGGTCCCTGTGTCTCATTCGGACCCTGTGTCTCTCTCGGTCCCTGTGTCTCTCTCGGTCGCTGTGTCTCTCTCTCGGTCCCAGTGTCTCTCTCAGTCCCTGTGTCTCTATCGGTCGCTGTGTCTCTCTCTCGGTTCCTGTGTCTCTCTCGGTCCCTGTGTCTCTATCGGTCGCTGTGTCTCTCTCTCGGTTCCTGTGTCTCTCTCGGTCCCTGTGTCTCACTCGGTCCCTGTGTCTCTCTCGGTCACTGTGTTTCTCTCTCGGTCCCACTGTCTCTCTCGGTCCCTGTGTCTCTCTCGGTCCCTGTGTCTCTCTCGGTCCCTGAGTCTCTCTCACGGTCCCTGTGTCTCTCTCGGTCTCTGTGTCTCTCTCTCGGTCCCTGTCTCACTCTCGGTCCCTGTCTCTCACTCGCTCCATGTGTCTCTCTCGGTCCCTGTGTCTCTCTCTCGGTCCCTGTGTCTCTCTTTCGGTCCCTGTGCCTCTCTCTCGGTCCCTGTGTCTCTCTCTCGGTCCCTGTGTCTCACTCTCGGTCCCTGTCTCTCACTCGCTCCATGTGTCTCTCTCGGTCCCTGTGTCTCACTCTCGGTCCCTGTGTCTCTCTCTCGGTCCCTGTGTCTCTCTCGGTCTCTGTGTCTCTCTCGGTCCCTGTGTCTCTCTCGGTCCCTGTGTCTCTCTCTCGGTCCCTGCGTCTCTCTCTCGGTCCCTGTCTGTCACTCCGTCCCTGTCTCTCTCTCGGTCCCTGTGTCTCTCTCTCGGTCCCTGTGGCTCTCTCGGTCCCTGTGGTTCTCTCGGTCCCAGCCTCTCACTAGGTCCCTGTGTCTCACTCGGTCCCTGAGTCTGACTCGGTCCCTGTGTCTCTCTCGGTCCCTGTGTCTCACTCGGTCCCTGTGTCTCTCTCGCTCCCTGTGTCTCTCTCGGTCCCTGTGTCTCTCTCGGTCCCTGTGTCTCTCTCGGACCCTGTCTCTCTCTCGATCCCTGTGTCTCTCTCGGTCCCTGTGTCTCTCTCGGTCCCTGTGTCTCTCTCGATCCCTGTGTCTCTCTCTCGGTCCCTGTCCCTCTCTCGGTCCCAGTGTCTCTCTCGGTCACTGTTTCTCTCTCGGTCCCTGTGTCTCTCTCTCGGTCCCTGTGTCTCTCTCGGTCCCTGTGCCTCGCTCGGTCCCTGTGTCTCTCTCGGTCCCTGTGTCTCTCTCGGTCCATGTGTCTATCTCTCGTACCCTGTCTCTATCGTTCCCTGTTTCTCTCTCGGTCCCTGAGTCTCTCTCTCGGACCCTGTCTCGATCGATCCCTGTGTCTCACTCGGTCCCTGTGCCTCTCTCGGTCCTTGTGTCTCTCTCTCGGTCCCTCTGTCTCTCTCGGTCCCAGTCTCTATCTCGTTCCCTGAGTCTCTCTCTCGGTCCCTATGTCCCTCTCGGTCCCTGTCTCTCTCTCGGTCCCTGTGTCTCTCTCTCGGTCCCTGTGTCTCTCTCTCGGTCCCTGTGTCTCTCTCGTTCTCTGTCTATCTCTCGGACTCTGTCTCTCTCTCGGTCCCTGTGTCTCTCTCGGTCCCTGTGTCTCTCACTCGGTCCCTGTGTCTCTCTCGATCCCTGTGTCTCTCTCTCGGTCCCTGTGTCTCTCTCGGTCCCTGTGTCTCTCTCTCGGTCCCTGTGTCTCTCTCTCGGTCCATGTGTCTCTCTCTGTCCATGTCTCTCTCTCGGTCCCTGTGTCTCTCTCAGTCCCTGTGTCTCACTCGGTCCCTGTGTCTCTCTCGCTCCCTGTGTCTCTCTCGGTCCCTGTGTCTCACTCGGTCCCTGTGTCTCTCTCGCTCCCTGTGTCTCTCTCGGTCCCTGTGTCTCTCTTGGTCCCTGTGCCTCTCTCTCTGTCCCTGTGTCTCTCTTTCGGTCCCTGTGTCTCTCTCTCCGTCCCTGTGTCTCTCTCTCGGTCCCTGTCTCTCTCTCGGTCCCTGTGTCTGTCTCTCTTTGTCCCTGTGTATCTCTCGGTCCCTCTGTCTCTCTCTCGGTCCCTCTGTCTCTCTCTCGGTCCCTCTGTCTCTCTCTCGGTCCCTGTCTCTCTCTCGGTCCCTGTTTCCCTCACTCGGTCCCTGTCTCTCACTCGGTCCCTGTGTCTCTCTCGGTCCCTGTGTCTCTCTCGGTCTCTGTGTCTCTCTCTCGGTCCCTGTGTCTCTCTCGGTCCCTGTGTCTCTCTCTCAGTCCCTGTGTCTCTCTCTCGGTCCATGTGTCTCTCTCTGTCCATGTCTCTCTCTCGGTCCCTGTGTCTCTCTCGGTCACTGTGTCTCTCTCGGTCCCTGTGTCTCTCTCGGTCACTGTGTCTATCTCGGTCCCTGTGTCTCTCTCTCTCGGTCCCTGTGTCTCTCTCGGTCCCTGCGTCTCTCTCGGTCACTGTGTCTCTCTCGGTCCCTGTGTCTCTCTCTCGTTCCCTGTGTCTCTATCGGTCCCTGTGTCTCTCTCTCGGTCCCTGTGTCTCTCTCGGTCCCTGTGTCTCTCTCTCGGTCCCTGTGTCTCTCTCTCGGTCCCTGTGTCTCTCTCGGTCCATGTCTCTCTCTCGGTCCCTGTGTCTCTCTCGGTCCCTGTGTCTCTCTCTCGGTCCCTGTCTCTCTCTCGGTCCCTGTGTCTCTCTCGGTCCCTGTCTCTCTCTCGGTCCCTGTGTCTCCCTCGGTCCCTGTGTCTCTCTCGGTCACTGTGTCTCTCTTGGTCCCTGACTCTCACTCGCTCCATGTGTCTCACTCTCGGTCCCTGTCTCTCTCTCGGTCCCTGTCTCTCCCTCACGGTCCCTGTGTCTCCATCGGTCCCTGTGTCTCATTCGGTCCCTGTGTCTCACTCGGTCCCTGTATCTCTCTCTCGGTCCCTGTGTCTCTCTCGGTCCCTGTGTCTCTCCCTCGGACCCTGTCTCTATCGGTCCCTGTTTCTCTCTCGGTCCCTGTGTCTCTCTCTCGGACCCTGTCTCTATCGGTCCCTGTGTCTCTCTCGGTCCCTGTGTCTCTCTCTCGGACCCTGTCTCTATCGGTCCCTATGTCTCTCTCGGTCCCTGTTCCTCTCTCGGTCCCTGTGTCTCTCACTCGGTCCCTGTATCTCTCTCTCGGTCCCTGTGTCTCTCTCGGTCCCTGTGTCTCTCACTCGGTCCCTGTATCTCTCTCTCGGTCCCTGTGTCTCTCTCTCGGTCCCTGTGTCTCTCTCTCGGTCCGAGTGTCTCTCTCGGTCCCTGTGTCTCATTCGGACCCTGTGTCTCTCTCTCGGTCCCAGTGTCTCTCTCAGTCCTTGTGTCTCTATCGGTCGCTGCGTCTCTCTCTCGGTCCCTGTGTCTCTCTCGGTCCCTGTGTCTCTATCGGTCGCTGTCTCTCTCTCTCGGTTCCTTTGTCTCTCTCGGTCCCTGTGTCTCACTCGGTCCCTGTGTCTCTCTCGGTCACTGTGTCTCTCTCTCGGTCCCACTGTCTCTCTCGGTCCCTGTGTCTCTCTCGGTTCCTGTGTCTCTCTCGGTCGCTGTGTCTCTCTCTCGGTCCCTGTGTCTCTCTCGGTCCCTGTGTCTCTCTCGGTCCCTGAGTCTCTCTCACGGTCCCTGTGTCTCTCTCGGTCTCTGTGTCTCTCTCTCGGTCCCTGTCTCACTCTCGGTCCCTATCTCTCACTCGCTCCATGTGTCTCTCTCGGTCCCTGTGTCTCTCTCTCGGTCCCTGTGTCTCTCTCTCGGTCCCTGTGTCTCACTCTCGGTCCCTGTCTCTCACTCGCTCCATGTGTCTCACTCGGTCCCTGTGTCTCACTCTCGTGTCCCTGTGTCTCTCTCTCGGTCCCTGTGTCTCTCTCTCGGTCCGAGTGTCTCATTCGGACCCTGTGTCTCTATCGGTCCCTGTGTCTCTCTCGGTCGCTGTGTCTCTCTCTCGGTCCCAGTGTCTCTCTCAGTCCCTGTGTCTCTATCGGTCGCTGTGTCTCTCTCTCGGTTCCTGTGTCTCTCTCGGTCCCTGTGTCTCTATCGGTCGCTGTGTCTCCCTCTCGGTTCCTTTGTCTCTCTCGGTCCCTGTGTCTCACTCGGTCCCTGTGTCTCTCTCGGTCACTGTGTCTCTCTCTCGGTCCCACTGTCTCTCTCGGTCCCTGTGTCTCTCTCGGTTCCTGTGTCTCTCTCGGTCGCTGTGTCTCTCTCTCGGTCCCTGTGTCTCTCTCGGTCCCTGTGTCTCTCTCGGTCCCTGAGTCTCTCTCACGGTCCCTGTGTCTCTCTCGGTCTCTGTGTCTCTCTCTCGGTCCCTGTCTCACTCTCGGTCCCTATCTCTCACTCGCTCCATGTGTCTCTCTCGGTCCCTGTGTCTCTCTCTCGGTCCCTGTGTCTCACTCTTGGTCCCTGTCTCTCACTCGCTCCATGTGTCTCTCTCGGTCCCTGTGTCTCACTCTCGTGTCCCTGTGTCTCTCTCTCGGTCCCTGTGTCTCTCTCGGTCTCTGTGTCTCTCTCTCGGTCCCTGTGTCTCTCTCGGTCCCTGTGTCTCTCTCGGTCCCTGCGTCTCTCTCGGTCCCTGTGTCTCTCTCTCGGTCCCTGTGTCTCTCTCTCGGTCCCTGTCTCTCTCTCGGTCCCTGTGACCCTCTCGGTTCCTGTGTCTCTCTCGGTCCCTGTCTCTCTCTCGGTCCCTGTGACCCTCTCGGTTCCTGTGTCTCTCTCGGTCCCTGTCTCTCTCTCGGTCCCTGTGTCTCTCACTCGGTCCCTGTGTCACTCTCGGTCCCTGTGTCTCACTCGGTCCCTGAGTCTCACTCGGTCCCTGTGTCTCTCTCGGTCCCTGTGTCTCTCTCGGTCCCTGTGTCTCTCTCGGTCCCTGTGTCTCTCTCGGTCCCTGTGTCTCTCTCTCGGTCCCTGTGTCTTTCTCGGTCCCTGTGTCTCTCTCGATCCCTGTGTCTCTCTCTCGGTCCCTGTCCCTCTTTAGGTCCCAGTGTCTCTCTCGGTCACTGTTTCTCTCTCGGTCCCTGTGTCTCTCTCTCGGTCCCTGTGTCTCTCTCGGTCCCTGTGCCTCTCTCGGTCCCTGTGTCACTCTCGGTCCCTGTGTCTCTCTCGGTCCATGTGTCTATCTCTCGTACCCTGTCTCTATCGTTCCCGGTTTCTCTCTCGGTCCCTGAGTCTCTCTCTCGGACCCTGTCTCGATCGATCCCTGTGTCTCACTCGGTCCCTGTGTCTCTCTCGGTCCCTGTGTCTCTCTCTCGGTCCCTGTGTCTCTCTCTCGGTCCCTGTGTCTCTCTCGTTCTCTGTCTATCTCTCGGACTCTGTCTCTCTCTCGGTCCCTGTGTCTCTCTCGGTCCCTGTGTCTCTCACTCGGTCCCTGTGTCTCTCTCGATCCCTGTGTCTCTCTCTCGGTCCCTGTGTCTCTCTCGGTCCCTGTGTCTCCCTCTCGGTCCCTGTGTCTCTCTCTCGGTCCCTGTGTCTCTCTCTGTCCATGTCTCTCTCACGGTCCCTGTGTCTCTCTCGGTCCCTGTGTCTCTCTCGGTCACTGTGTCTATCTCGGTCCCTGTGTCTCTCTCTCGGTCCCTGTGTCTCTCTCGGTCCCTGCGTCTCTCTCGGTCACTGTGTCTCTCTCGGTCCCTGTGTCTCTCTCTCGGTCCCTGTGTCTCTCACGGTCCCTGTGTCTCTCTCGGTCTCTGTGTCTCTCTCTCGGTCCCTGTCTCACTCTCGGTCCCTGTCTCTCACTCGCTCCATGTGTCTCTCTCTCGGTCCCTGTGTCTCTCTCGGTCCCTTTGTCTCTCTCTCGGTCCCTGTGCCTCTCTCTCGGTCCCTGTGTCTCTCTCTCGGTCCCTGTGTCTCACTCTCGGTCCCTGTCTCTCACTCGCTCCATGTGTCTCTCTCGGTCGCTGTGTCTCTCTCTCGGTCCCTGTGTCTCTCTCGGTCTCTGTGTCTCTCTCGGTCCCTGTGTCTCTCTCTCGGTCCCTGTGGCTCTCTCGGTCCCTGTGGTTCTCTCGGTCCCTGCCTCTCACTCGGTCCCTGTGTCTCACTCGGTCCCTGTGTATCACTCGGTCCCCGTGTCTCTCTCGCTCCCTGTGTCTCTCTCGGTCCCTGTGTCTCTCTCGGTCCCTGTGTCTCTCTCGGACCCTGTCTCTCTCTCGATCCCTGTGTCTCTCTCTGTCCCTGTGTCTCTCTTTCGGTCCCTGTGTCTCTCTCTCCGTCCCTGTGTCTCTCTCTCGGTCCCTGTCTCTCTCTCGGTCCCTGTGTCTCTCTCTCTTTGTCCCTGTGTCTCTCTCGGTCCCTCTGTCTCTCTCTCGGTCCCTCTGTCTCTCTCTCGGTCCCTCTGTCTCTCTCTCGGTCCCTGTTTCCCTCACTCGGTCCCTGTCTCTCTCTCGGTCCCTGTGTCTCTCTCGGTCCCTGAGTCTCTCTCTCGGACCCTGTCTCGATCGATCCCTGTGTCTCTCTCGGTCCCTCTGTCTCTCTCGGTCCCAGTCTCTATCTCGTTCCCTGAGTCTCTCTCTCGGTCCCTATGTCCCTCTCGGTCCCTGTGTCTCTCTCGATCCCTGTGTCTCTCTCTCGGTCCCTGTGTCTCTCTCTCGGTCCCTGTGTCTCTCTCTCGGTCCCTGTCTCTCTCTCGGTCCCTGTGTCTCTCTCTCGGTCCCTGTGTCTCTCTCGTTCTCTGTCTATCTCTCGGACTCTGTCTCTCTCTCGGTCCCTGTGTCTCTCTCGGTCCCTGTGTCTCTCTCTCGGTCCCTGTGTCTCTCTCGTTCTCTGTCTATCTCTCGGACTCTGTCTCTCTCTCGGTCCCTGTGTCTCTCTCGGTCCATGTGTCTCTCTCTCGGTCCATGTGTCTCTCTCTGACCATGTCTCTCTCTCGGTCCCTGTGTCTCTCTCGGTCCCTGTGTCTCTCTCGGTCACTGTGTCTATCTCGGTCCCTGTGTCTCTCTCTCGGTCCCTGTGTCTCTCTCGGTCCCTGCGTCTCTCTCGGTCACTGTGTCTCTCTCGGTCCCTGTGTCTCTCTCTCGGTCCCTGTGTCTCTCTCGGTCCATGTCTCTCTCTCGGTCCCTGTGTCTCTCTCGGTCCCTGTGTCTCTCACTCGGTCCCTGTGTCTCTCTCGATCCCTGTGTCTCTCTCTCGGTCCCTGTGTCTCTCTCGGTCCATGTGTCTCTCTCTCGGTCCCTGTGTCTCTCTCTCGGTCCCTGTGTCTCTCTCTGTCCATGTCTCTCTCACGGTCCCTGTGTCTCTCTCGGTCCCTGTGTCTCTCTCGGTCACTGTGTCTATCTCGGTCCCTGTGTCTCTCTCTCGGTCCCTGTGTCTCTCTCGGTCCCTGCGTCTCTCTCGGTCACTGTGTCTCTCTCGGTCCCTGTGTCTCTCTCTCGGTCCCTGTGTCTCTCTCGGTCCATGTCTCTCTCTCGGTCCCTGTGTCTCTCTCGGTCCCTGTGTCTATCTCGGTCCCTGTGTCTCTCTCTCGGTCCCTGTGTCTCTCTCTCGGTCCCTGTGTCTCTCTCGGTCCATGTCTCTCTCTCGGTCCCTGTGTCTCTCTCTCGGTCCCTGTCTCTCTCTCACGGTCCCTGTGTCTCCATCGGTCCCTGTGTCTCACTCGGTCCCTGTGTCTCTCTCGGTCCCTGTGTCTCTCTCTCGGACCCTGTCTCTATCGGTCCCTGTGTCTCTCTCGGTCCCTGTTTCTCTCTCGGTCCCTGTTTCTCTCTCGGTCCCTATGTCTCTCTCGGTCCCTGTTTCTCTCTCGGTCCCTGTGTCTCTCTCGGTCCCTGTGTCTCTCACTCGGTCCCTGTATCTCTCTCTCGGTCCCTGTGTCTCTCTCTCGGTCCCTGTGTCTCTCTCTCGGTCCGAGTGTCTCTCTCGGTCCCTGTGTCTCATTCGGACCCTGTGTCTCTCTCGGTCCCTGTGTCTCTCTCGGTCGCTGTGTCTCTCTCTCGGTCCCAGTGTCTCTCTCAGTCCCTGTGTCTCTATCGGTCGCTGTGTCTCTCTCTCGGTTCCTGTGTCTCTCTCGGTCCCTGTGTCTCTCTCGGTCCCTGTGTCTCACTCGGTCCCTGTGTCTCTCTCGGTCACTGTGTCTCTCTCTCGGTCCCACTGTCTCTCTCGGTCCCTGTGTCTCTCTCGGTTCCTGTGTCTCTCTCGGTCGCTGTGTCTCTCTCTCGGTCCCTGTGTCTCTCTCGGTCCCTGTGTCTCTCTCGGTCCCTGAGTCTCTCTCACGGTCCCTGTGTCTCTCTCGGTCTCTGTGTCTCTCTCTCGGTCCCTGTCTCACTCTCGGTCCCTGTCTCTCACTCGCTCCATGTGTCTCTCTCGGTCCCTGTGTCTCTCTCTCGGTCCCTGTGTCTCTCTCTCGGTCCCTGTGTCTCACTCTCGGTCCCTGTCTCTCACTCGCTCCATGTGTCTCTCTCGGTCCCTGTGTCTCACTCTCGTGTCCCTGTGTCTCTCTCTCGGTCCCTGTGTCTCTCTCGGTCTCTGTGTCTCTCTCTCGGTCCCTGTGTCTCTCTCGGTCCCTGTGTCTCTCTCGGTCCCTGCGTCTCTCTCGGTCCATGTGTCTCTCTCTCGGTCCCTGTGTCTCTCTCTCGGTCCCTGTCTGTCTCTCGGTCCCTGTGACCCTCTCGGTTCCTGTGTCTCTCTCGGTCCCTGTCTCTCTCTCTCGGTCACTGTGACCCTCTCGGTTCCTGTGTCTCTCTCGGTCCCTGTCTCTCTCTCGGTCCCTGTGTCTCTCTCTCGGTCCCTGTGGCTCTCTCGGTCCCTGTGGTTCTCTCGGTCCCTGCCTCTCACTCGATCCCTGTGTCTCTCTCGGTCCCTGTGTCTCACTCGGTCCCTGAGTCTCACTCGGTCCCTGTGTCTCTCTCGGTCCCTGTGTCTCACTCGGTCCCTGTGTCTCTCTCGCTCCCTGTGTCTCTCTCGGTCCCTGTGTCTCTCTCGGTCCCTGTGTCTCTCTCGGTCCCTGTGTCTCTCTCGGACCCTGTCTCTCTCTCGATCCCTGTGTCTCTCTCGGTCCCTGTGTCTCTCTCGGTCCCTGTGTCTCTCTCGGTCCCTGTGTCTCTCTCTCGGTCCCTGTGTCTTTCTCGGTCCCCTGTGTCTCTCTCGATCCCTGTGTCTCTCTCTCGGTCCATGTCCCTCTCTCGGTCCCAGTGTCTCTCTCGG
Organism: Carcharhinus amblyrhynchos; assembly: GCF_965287045.1. NCBI lineage: Eukaryota > Metazoa > Chordata > Chondrichthyes > Carcharhiniformes > Carcharhinidae > Carcharhinus > Carcharhinus amblyrhynchos. Next base: position 39,339 of record NW_027650260.1, on the reverse strand, counting down.
TCACTGTTTCTCTCTCGGTCCCTGTGTCTCTCTCTCGGTCCCTGTGTCTCTCTCGGTCCCTGTGCCTCTCTCGGTCCCTGTGTCACTCTCGGTCCCTGTTTCTCTCTCGGTCCCTGAGTCTCTCTCTCGGACCCTGTCTCGATCGATCCCTGTGTCTCACTCGGTCCCTGTGTCTCTCTCGGTCCCTGTGTCTCTCTCTCGGTCCCTGTGTCTCTCTCTCGGTCCCTGTGTCTCTCTCGTTCTCTGTCTATCTCTCGGACTCTGTCTCCCTCTCGGTCCCTGTGTCTCTCTCGGTCCCTGTGTCTCTCTCGGTCCCTGTGTCTCTCACTCGGTCCCTGTGTCTCTCTCGATCCCTGTGTCTATCTCTCGGTCCCTGTGTCTCTCTCTCGGTCCCTGTGTCTCTCTCTCGGTCCCTGTGTCTCTCTCTCGGTCCCTGTGTCTCTCTCTGTCCATGTCTCTCTCACGGTCCCTGTGTCTCTCTCGGTCCCTGTGTCTCTCTCGGTCCCTGTGTCTCTCTCGGTCCCTGCGTCTCTCTCGGTCACTGTGTCTCTCTCGGTCCCTGTGTCTCTCTCTCGGTCCCTGTGTCTCTCTCGGTCCATGTCTCTCTCTCGGTCCCTGTGTCTCTCTCGGTCCCTGTGTCTCTCTCGGTCCCTGTGACTCTCTCTCGGTCCCTGTGTCTCTCTCGGTCCATGTCTCTCTCTCTGACCCTGTGTCTCTCTCGGTCACTGTGTCTCTCTTGGTCCCTGACTCTCACTCGCTCCATGTGTCTCACTCTCGGTCCCTGTCTCTCTCTCGGTCCTGTTTCTCTCTCGGTCCCTGTTTCTCTCTCGGTCCCTGTGTCTCACTCGGTCCCAGTGTCTCTCTCGGTCCCTGTGTCTGTCTCTCGGTCCCTGTGTCTCTCTCTCGGTCCGTGTCTCTATCTCGGTCCCTGAGTCTCACTCTCGGTCCCTGTGTCTCTCTCGGTCCCTGTGTCCCTCTCGGTCCCTGTCTCTCTCTCGGTCCCTGTGTCTCTCTCTCGGTCCCTGTGTCTCTCTCTCGGTCCCTGTGTCTCTCTCGGTCTCTGTCTATCTCTCGGACTCTGTCTCTCTCTCGGTCCCTGTGTCTCTCTCGGTCCCTGTGTCTCTCTCTCGGTCCCTGTGTCTCTCTCGGTCCCTGTGTTCTCCCTCGGTCCCTGTGTCTCTCTCGGTCCCTGTGCCTCTCTCGGTCCCTGTCTCTCACTCTGTCCCTGTGTCTCTCTCGATCCCTGTGTCTCTCTCTCGGTCCCTGTGTCTCTCTCGGTCCCTGTGTCTCTCTCGGTCACTGTGTCTCACTCGGTCCCTGTGTCTCTCTCTCGGTCCCTGTGTCTCCATCGGTCCCTGTGTCTCTCTCTCGGTCCCTGTGTCTCTCTCGGTCCCTGTGTCTCTCTCTCGGTCCCTGTGTCTCTCTCGGTCCCTGTGTCTCTCTCTCGGTCCCTGTGTCTCTCTCTCGGTCCCTGTGTCTCTCTCGGTCCCTGTGTCTCTCTCTCGGTCCCTGTGTTTCTCTCTCGGTCCCTGTGTCTCACTCGGTCCCTGTGTCTCACGCGGTCCCTGTCTCTCTCTCGGTCCCTGTGTCTCTCTCGGTCCCTGTGTCTCTCTCTCGGTCCCTGTGTTTCTCTCTCGGTCCCTGTGTCTCACTCGGTCCCTGTGTCTCACGCGGTCCCTGTCTCTCTCTCGGTCCCTCTGTCTCTCTCGGTCCCTGTCTCTCTCTCGGTCCCTGTGTCTCTCTCTCGGTCCCTGTGTCTCACTCGGTCCCATGTGTCTCACTCGGTCCCTGTGTCTCTCTCGGTCCCTCTGTCTCTCTCGGTCCCTGTCTCACTCGGTCCCTGTGTCTCTCTCTCGGTCCCTGTGTCTCACTCGGTCCCTGTCTCTCTCTCGGTCCCTGTGTCTCTCTCGGACCCTGTGTCTCTCTCGGAACCTGTGTCTCTCACTCGGTCCCTGTGTCTCTCTCTCGGTCCCTGTGTCTCTCCCTCGGTCCCTGTGTCTCTCTCTCGGTCCCTGTGTCTCTCTCGGTCCCTGTGTCTCACTCGGACCCTGTGTCTCTCTCTGTCCCTGTGTCTCTCTCGGTCGCTGTGTCTCTCTCTCGGTCCCTGTGTCTCTCTCAGTCCCTGTGTCTCTATCGGTCGCTGTGTCTCTCTCGGTTCCTGTGTCTCTCACTCGGTCCCTGTGTCTCTCTCGGTCCCTGTGTCTCTCTCGGCCCCTGTGTCTCTCACATGGTCCCTGTGTCTCACTCGGTCCCTGTCTCTCTTTCGGTCCCTGTCTCTCTTTCGGTCCCTGTGTCTCTCTTTCGGTCCCTGTGTCTCTCTCTCGGTCCCTGTGTCTCTCTCTCGGTCCCTGTGTCTCTCTCTCGGTCCCTGTGTCTCTCTCGGTCCCTGTGTCGCTCTCTCGGTCCCTGTGTCTCTCTCTCGGTCCCTGTGTCTCTCTCGGTCCCTGTGTCTCTCTCGGTCCCTGTCTCAGTCTCGGTCCCTGTCTCACTCGCGGTCCCTGTGTCTCTCTCTCGGTCCCTGTGTCTCTCTCGGTCCCTGTGTCTCTCTCGGTCCCTGTGTCTCTCTCGGTCCCTGTGTCTCACTCGGTCCCTGTGTCTCTCTCGGTCCCTGTGTCTCTCTCGGTCCCTGTGTCTCTCTCGGTCCCAGTGTCTCACTCGGTCCCTGTCTCTCTCTCGGTCCCTGTGTCTCTCTCGGTCCCTGTGTCCCTCTCGGTCCCTGTGTCTCTCTCGGTCCATGTCTCTCTCTCGGTCCCTGTGTCTCTCTCGGTCCCTGTGTCTCTCTCGATCCCTGTCTCTCTCTCGGTCCCTGTCTCTCTCTATCGGTCCCTGTGTCTCTCTCGGTCCCTGTGCCTCTCTTGGTCCCTGTGTCACTCTCGGTCCCTGTGTCTCTCTCGGTCAATGTGTCTATCTCTCGTACCCTGTCTCTATCGTTCCCTGTTTCTCTCTCGGTCCCTGAGTCTCTCTCTCGGACCCTGTCTCGATCGATCCCTGTGTCTCACTCGGTCCCTGTGTCTCTCTCGGTCCCTGTGTCTCTCTCTCGGTCCCTGTGTCTTTCTCTCGGTCCCTGTGTCTCTCTCGTTCTCTGTCTATCTCTCGGACTCTGTCTCCCTCTCGGTCCCTGTGTCTCTCTCGGTCCCTGTGTCTCTCACTCGGTCCCTGTGTCTCTCTCGATCCCTGTGTCTCTCTCTCGGTCCCTGTGTCTCTCTCGGTCCCTGTGTCTCTCTCTCGGTCCCTGTGTCTCTCTCTCGGTCCCTGTGTCTCTCTCTGTCCATGTCTCTCTCACGGTCCCTGTGTCTCTCTCGGTCCCTGTCTCTCTCTCGGTCCCTGTGCCCCTCTCGGTCCCTGTCTCTCTCTCGGTCCCTGTGTCTCTCTCTCGGTCCCTGTGTCTCTCTCTCGGTCCCTGTGACTCTCTCGGTCTCTGTCTATCTCTCGGACTCTGTCTCTCTCTCGGTCCCTGTGTCTCTCTCGGTCCCTGTGTCTCTCTCTCGGTCCCTGTGTCTCTCTCGGTCCCTGTGTCTCTCCCTCGGTCCCTGTGTCTCTCTCGGTCCCTGTGCCTCTCTCGGTCCCTGTCTCTCACTCTGTCCCTGTGTCTCTCTCGATCCCTGTGTCTCTCTCTCGGTCCCTGTGTCTCTCTCGGTCCCTGTGTCTCTCTCGGTCACTGTGTCTCACTCGGTCCCTGTGTCTCTCTCTCGGTCCCTGTGTCTCTCTCAGTCCCTGTGTCTCTCTCGTTCCCTGTGTCTCTCTCTCTCGGTCCCTGTGTCTCCATCGGTCCCTGTGTCTCTCTCTCGGTCCCTGTGTCTCTCTCGGTCCCTGTGTCTCTCTCTCGGTCCCTGTGTCTCTCTCGGTCCCTGTGTCTCTCTCTCGGTCCCTGTGTCTCTCTCTCGGTCCCTGTGTCTCTCTCTCGGTCCCTGTGTCTCTCTCGGTCCCTGTGTCTCTCTCTCGGTCCCTGTGTTTCTCTCTCGGTCCCTGTGTCTCACTCGGTCCCTGTGTCTCACGCGGTCCCTGTCTCTCTCTCGGTCCCTGTGTCTCTCTCGGTCCCTGTGTCTCTCTCTCGGTCCCTGTGTTTCTCTCTCGGTCCCTCTGTCTCACTCGGTCCCTGTGTCTCACGCGGTCCCTGTCTCTCTCTCGGTCCCTCTGTCTCTCTCGGTCCCTGTCTCTCTCTCGGTCCCTGTGTCTCTCTCTCGGTCCCTGTGTCTCACTCGGTCCATGTGTCTCACTCGGTCCCTGTCTCTGTCTCGGTCCCTCTGTCTCTCTCGGTCCCTGTCTCACTTGGTCCCTGTGTCTCTCTCTCGGTCCCTGTGTCTCACTCGGTCCCTGTCTCTTTCTCGGTCCCTGTGTCTCACTCGGTCCCAATGTCTCTCTCGGTCCCTGTGTCTCTCTCGGACCCTGTGTCTCTCTCGGAACCTGTGTCTCTCACTCGGTCCCTGTGTCCCTCTCTCGGTCCCTGTGTCTCTCCCTCGGTCCCTGTGTCTCTCTCTCGGTCCCTGTGTCTCTCTCGGTCCCTGTGTCTCACTCGGACCCTGTGTCTCTCTCTGTCCCTGTGTCTCTCTCGGTCGCTGTGTCTCTCTCTCGGTCCCAGTGTCTCTCTCAGTCCCTGTGTCTCTATCGGTCGCTGTGTCTCTCTCTCGGTTCCTGTGTCTCTCACTCGGTCCCTGTGTCTCTATCGGTCCCTGTGTCTCTCTCGGTCCCTGTGTCTCTCACATGGTCCCTGTGTCTCTCTCGGTCCCTGTGTCTCTCTCGGTCCCTGTGTCTCACTCGGTCCCTGTCTCTCTCTCGGTCCCTGTGTCTCTCTCTCGGTCCCTGTGTCTCACTCGGTCCCTGTCTCTCTTTCGGTCCCTGTCTCCCTTTCGGTCCCTGTGTCGCTCTCTCGGTCCCTGTGTCTCTCTCTCGGTCCCTGTGTCTCTCTCGGTCCCTGTGTCTCTCTCGGTCCCTGTCTCAGTCTCGGTCCCTGTCTCACTCGCGGTCCCTGTGTCTCTCTCTCGGTCCCTGTGTCTCTCTCGGTCCCTGTGTCTCTCTCGGTCCCTGTGTCTCTCTCGGTCCCTGTGTCTCACTCGGTCCCTGTGTCTCTCTCGGTCCCTGTGTCTCTCTCTCGGTCCCTGTGTCTTTCTCTCGGTCCCTGTGTCTCTCTCGGTCCCTGTCTCAGTCTCGGTCCCTGTCTCACTCGCGGTCCCTGTGTCTCTCTCTCGGTCCCTGTGTCTCACTCGGTCCCTGTCTCTTTCTCGGTCCCTGTGTCTCACTCGGTCCCAATGTCTCTCTCGGTCCCTGTGTCTCTCTCGGACCCTGTGTCTCTCTCGGAACCTGTGTCTCTCACTCGGTCCCTGTGTCCCTCTCTCGGTCCCTGTGTCTCTCCCTCGGTCCCTGTGTCTCTCTCTCGGTCCCTGTGTCTCTCTCGGTCCCTGTGTCTCACTCGGACCCTGTGTCTCTCTCTGTCCCTGTGTCTCTCTCGGTCGCTGTGTCTCTCTCTCGGTCCCAGTGTCTCTCTCAGTCCCTGTGTCTCTATCGGTCGCTGTGTCTCTCTCTCGGTTCCTGTGTCTCTCACTCGGTCCCTGTGTCTCTCTCGGTCCCTGTGTCTCTCTCGGTCCCTGTGTCTCTCACATGGTCCCTGTGTCTCTCTCGGTCCCTGTGTCTCTCTCGGTCCCTGTGTCTCACTCGGTCCCTTTCTCTCTCTCGGTCCCTGTGTCTCTCTCTCGGTCCCTGGGTCTCACTCGGTCCCTGTCTCTCTTTCGGTCCCTTTCTCTCTTTCGGTCCCTGTGTCTCTCTCTCGGTCCCTGTGTCTCTCTCTCGGTCCCTGTGTCTCTCTCTCGGACCCTGTGTCTCTCTCGGTCCCTGTGTCGCTCTCTCGGTCCCTGTGTCTCTCTCTCGGTCCCTGTGTCTCTCTCGGTCCCTGTGTCTCTCTCGGTCCCTGTCTCAGTCTCGGTCCCTGTCTCACTCGCGGTCCCTGTGTCTCTCTCTCGGTCCCTGTGTCTCTCTCGGTCCCTGTGTCTCTCTCGGTCCCTGTGTCTCTCTCTCGGTCCCTGTGTCTCTCTCTCGGTCCCTGTGTCTCTCTCTGTCCATGTCTCTCTCTCGGTCCCTGTGTCTCTCTCGGTCCCTGTGTCTCTCTCGGTCCCTGCGTCTCTCTCGGTCACTGTGTCTCTCTCGGTCCCTGTGTCTCTCTCTCGGTCCCTGTGTCTCTCTCGGTCCATGTCTCTCTCTCGGTCCCTGTGTCTCTCTCGGTCCCTGTGTCTCTCTCGGTCCCTGTGTCTCTCTCTCGGTCCCTGTGTCTCTCTCGGTCCATGTCTCTCTCTCTGACCCTGTGTCTCTCTCGGTCACTGTGTCCCTCTCGGTCCCTGTCTCTCTCTCGGTCCCTGTGTCTCTCTCTCGGTCCCTGTGTCTCTCTCTCGGTCCCTGTGTCTCTCTCGGTCTCTGTCTATCTCTCGGACTCTGTCTCTCTCTCGGTCCCTGTGTCTCTCTCGGTCCCTGTGTCTCTCTCTCGGTCCCTGTGTCTCTCTCGGTCCCTGTGTCTCTCCCTCGGTCCCTGTGTCTCTCTCGGTCCCTGTGCCTCTCTCGGTCCCTGTCTCTCAATCTGTCCCTGTGTCTCTCTCGATCCCTGTGTCTCTCTCTCGGTCCCTGTGTCTCTCTCGGTCCCTGTGTCTCTCTCGGTCACTGTGTCTCACTCGGTCCCTGTGTCTCTCTCTCGGTCCCTGTGTCTCTCTCAGTCCCTGTGTCTCTCTCGTTCCCTGTGTCTCTCTCTCTCGGTCCCTGTGTCTCCATCGGTCCCTGTGTCTCTCTCTCGGTCCCTGTGTCTCTCTCGGTCCCTGTGTCTCTCTCTCGGTCCCTGTGTCTCTCTCGGTCCCTGTGTCTCTCTCTCGGTCCCTGTGTCTCTCTCTCGGTCCCTGTGTCTCTCTCTCGGTCCCTGTGTCTCTCTCGGTCCCTGTGTCTCTCTCTCGGTCCCTGTGTTTCTCTCTCGGTCCCTGTGTCTCACTCGGTCCCTGTGTCTCACGCGGTCCCTGTCTCTCTCTCGGTCCCTGTGTCTCTCTCGGTCCCTGTGTCTCTCTCTCGGTCCCTGTGTTTCTCTCTCGGTCCCTGTGTCTCACTCGGTCCCTGTGTCTCACGCGGTCCCTGTCTCTCTCTCGGTCCCTCTGTCTCTCTCGGTCCCTGTCTCTCTCTCGGTCCCTGTGTCTCTCTCTCGGTCCCTGTGTCTCACTCGGTCCATGTGTCTCACTCGGTCCCTGTGTCTCTCTCGGTCCCTCTGTCTCTCTCGGTCCCTGTCTCACTCGGTCCCTGTGTCTCTCTCTCGGTCCCTGTGTCTCACTCGGTCCCTGTCTCTCTCTCGGTTCCTGTGTCTCTCTCGGACCCTGTGTCTCTCTCGGAACCTGTGTCTCTCACTCGGTCCCTGTGTCTCTCTCTCGGTCCCTGTGTCTCTCCCTCGGTCCCTGTGTCTCTCTCTCGGTCCCTGTGTCTCTCTCGGTCCCTGTGTCTCACTCGGACCCTGTGTCTCTCTCTGTCCCTGTGTCTGTCTCGGTCGCTGTGTCTCTCTCTCGGTCCCTGTGTCTCTCTCAGTCCCTGTGTCTCTATCGGTCGCTGTGTCTCTCTCTCGGTTCCTGTGTCTCTCACTCGGTCCCTGTGTCTCTCTCGGTCCCTGTGTCTCTCTCGGCCCCTGTGTCTCTCACATGGTCCCTGTGTCTCACTCGGTCCCTGTCTCTCTTTCGGTCCCTGTCTCTCTTTCGGTCCCTGTGTCTCTCTTTCGGTCCCTGTGTCTCTCTCTCGGTCCCTGTGTCTCTCTCTCGTTCCCTGTGTCTCTCTCTCGGTCCCTGTGTCTCTCTCGGTCCCTGTGTCGCTCTCTCGGTCCCTGTGTCTCTCTCTCGGTCCCTGTGTCTCTCTCGGTCCCTGTGTCTCTCTCGGTCCCTGTCTCAGTCTCGGTCCCTGTCTCACTCGCGGTCCCTGTGTCTCTCTCTCGGTCCCTGTGTCTCTCTCGGTCCCTGTGTCTCTCTCGGTCCCTGTGTCTCTCTCGGTCCCTGTGTCTCACTCGGTCCCTGTGTCTCTCTCGGTCCCTGTGACTCTCTCGGTCCCAGTGTCTCACTCGGTCCCTGTCTCTCTCTCGGTCCCTGTGTCTCTCTCGGTCCCTGTGTCCCTCTCGGTCCCTGTGTCTCTCTCGGTCCATGTCTCTCTCTCGGTCCCTGTGTCTCTCTCGGTCCCTGTGTCTCTCTCGATCCCTGTCTCTCTCTCGGTCCCTGTCTCTCTCTATCGGTCCCTGTGTCTCTCTCGGTCCCTGTGCCTCTCTTGGTCCCTGTGTCACTCTCGGTCCCTGTGTCTCTCTCGGTCCATGTGTCTATCTCTCGTACCCTGTCTCTATCGTTCCCTGTTTCTCTCTCGGTCCCTGAGTCTCTCTCTCGGACCCTGTCTCGATCGATCCCTGTGTCTCACTCGGTCCCTGTGTCTCTCTCGGTCCCTGTGTCTCTCTCTCGGTCCCTGTGTCTTTCTCTCGGTCCCTGTGTCTCTCTCGTTCTCTGTCTATCTCTCGGACTCTGTCTCCCTCTCGGTCCCTGTGTCTCTCTCGGTCCCTGTGTCTCTCTCTCGGTCCCTGTGTCTTTCTCTCGGTCCCTGTGTCTCTCTCGTTCTCTGTCTATCTCTCGGACTCTGTCTCCCTCTCGGTCCCTGTGTCTTTCTCTCGGTCCCTGTGTCTCTCTCGTTCTCTGTCTATCTCTCGGACTCTGTCTCCCTCTCGGTCCTTGTCTCTCTCTCGGTCCCTGTGTCTCTCACTCGGTCCCTGTGTCTCTCTCGGTCCCTGTGTCTCTCTCTCGGTCCCTGTGTCTCTCTCTAGGTCCCTGAGTCTCTCTCTCGGACCCTGTCTCGATCGATCCCTGTGTCTCACTCGGTCCCTGTGTCTCTCTCGGTCCCTGTGTCTCTCTCTCGGTCCCTGTGTCTTTCTCTCGGTCCCTGTGTCTCTCTCGTTCTCTGTCTATCTCTCGGACTCTGTCTCCCTCTCGGTCCCTGTGTCTCTCTCGGTCCCTGTGTCTCTCACTCGGTCCCTGTGTCTCTCTCGATCCCTGTGTCTCTCTCTCGGTCCCTGTGTCTCTCTCGGTCCCTGTGTCTCTCTCTCGGTCCCTGTGTCTCTCTCTCGGTCCCTGTGTCTCTCTCTGTCCATGTCTCTCTCACGGTCCCTGTGTCTCTCTCGGTCCCTGTCTCTCTCTCGGTCCCTGTGCCCCTCTCGGTCCCTGTCTCTCTCTCGGTCCCTGTGTCTCTCTCTCGGTCCCTGTGTCTCTCTCTCGGTCCCTGTGACTCTCTCGGTCTCTGTCTATCTCTCGGACTCTGTCTCTCTCTCGGTCCCTGTGTCTCTCTCGGTCCCTGTGTCTCTCTCTCGGTCCCTGTGTCTCTCTCGGTCCCTGTGTCTCTCCCTCGGTCCCTGTGTCTCTCTCGGTCCCTGTGCCTCTCTCGGTCCCTGTCTCTCACTCTGTCCCTGTGTCTCTCTCGATCCCTGTGTCTCTCTCTCGGTCCCTGTGTCTCTCTCGGTCCCTGTGTCTCTCTCGGTCACTGTGTCTCACTCGGTCCCTGTGTCTCTCTCTCGGTCCCTGTGTCTCTCTCAGTCCCTGTGTCTCTCTCGTTCCCTGTGTCTCTCTCTCTCGGTCCCTGTGTCTCCATCGGTCCCTGTGTCTCTCTCTCGGTCCCTGTGTCTCTCTCGGTCCCTGTGTCTCTCTCTCGGTCCCTGTGTCTCTCTCGGTCCCTGTGTCTCTCTCTCGGTCCCTGTGTCTCTCTCTCGGTCCCTGTGTCTCTCTCTCGGTCCCTGTGTCTCTCTCGGTCCCTGTGTCTCTCTCTCGGTCCCTGTGTTTCTCTCTCGGTCCCTGTGTCTCACTCGGTCCCTGTGTCTCACGCGGTCCCTGTCTCTCTCTCGGTCCCTGTGTCTCTCTCGGTCCCTGTGTCTCTCTCTCGGTCCCTGTGTTTCTCTCTCGGTCCCTCTGTCTCACTCGGTCCCTGTGTCTCACGCGGTCCCTGTCTCTCTCTCGGTCCCTCTGTCTCTCTCGGTCCCTGTCTCTCTCTCGGTCCCTGTGTCTCTCTCTCGGTCCCTGTGTCTCACTCGGTCCATGTGTCTCACTCGGTCCCTGTCTCTGTCTCGGTCCCTCTGTCTCTCTCGGTCCCTGTCTCACTTGGTCCCTGTGTCTCTCTCTCGGTCCCTGTGTCTCACTCGGTCCCTGTCTCTTTCTCGGTCCCTGTGTCTCACTCGGTCCCAATGTCTCTCTCGGTCCCTGTGTCTCTCTCGGACCCTGTGTCTCTCTCGGAACCTGTGTCTCTCACTCGGTCCCTGTGTCCCTCTCTCGGTCCCTGTGTCTCTCCCTCGGTCCCTGTGTCTCTCTCTCGGTCCCTGTGTCTCTCTCGGTCCCTGTGTCTCACTCGGACCCTGTGTCTCTCTCTGTCCCTGTGTCTCTCTCGGTCGCTGTGTCTCTCTCTCGGTCCCAGTGTCTCTCTCAGTCCCTGTGTCTCTATCGGTCGCTGTGTCTCTCTCTCGGTTCCTGTGTCTCTCACTCGGTCCCTGTGTCTCTATCGGTCCCTGTGTCTCTCTCGGTCCCTGTGTCTCTCACATGGTCCCTGTGTCTCTCTCGGTCCCTGTGTCTCTCTCGGTCCCTGTGTCTCACTCGGTCCCTGTCTCTCTCTCGGTCCCTGTGTCTCTCTCTCGGTCCCTGTGTCTCACTCGGTCCCTGTCTCTCTTTCGGTCCCTGTCTCCCTTTCGGTCCCTGTGTCTCTCTTTCGGTCCCTGTGTCTCTCTCTCGGTCCCTGTGTCTCTCTCTCGGTCCCTGTGTCTCTCTCTCGGACCCTGTGTCTCTCTCGGTCCCTGTGTCGCTCTCTCGGTCCCTGTGTCTCTCTCTCGGTCCCTGTGTCTCTCTCGGTCCCTGTGTCTCTCTCGGTCCCTGTCTCACTCGCGGTCCCTGTGTCTCTCTCTCGGTCCCTGTGTCTCTCTCGGTCCCTGTGTCTCTCTCGGTCCCTGTGTCTCTCTCGGTCCCTGTGTCTCACTCGGTCCCTGTGTCTCTCTCGGTCCCTGTGACTCTCTCGGTCCCAGTGTCTCACTCGGTCCCTGTCTCTCTCTCGGTCCCTGTGTCTCACTCGGTCCCTGTGTCCCTCTCGGTCCCTGTGTCTCTCTCGGTCCATGTCTCTCTCTCGGTCCCTGTCTCTCTCTATCGGTCCCTGTGTCTCTCTCGGTCCCTGTGTCTCTCTCTCGGTTCCTGTGTCTCTTTCTTGGTCCCTGCGTCTCTCACTCGGTCCCTGTGACTCACTCGGTCCCTGTGTCTCACTGGGTCCCTGTGTCTCTCTCGGTCCCTGTTTCTCTCTCGGTCCCTGTGTCTCACTCGGTCCCTCTGTCTCTCTCTCGGTCCCTGTGTCTCTCTCTCGGTCCCTGTGTCCCTCTCTCGGTCCCTGTGTCTCTCTCGGTCCCTGTGTCCAACTCGGTCCCTGTCTCTCTCTCGGTCCCTGTGTCTCACTCGGTCCCTGTATCTTACTCGGTCCCTGTCTCTCTCTCGGTCCCTGTGTCTCTCTCTCGGTCCCTGTGTCTCTCTCTCGGTCCCTGTCTCTCTCTCGGTCCCTGTGTCTCACTCGGTCCCTGTATCTTACTCGGTCCCTGTCTCTCTCTCGGTCCCTGTGTCTCTCTCTCGGTCCCTGTGTCTCTCTCTCGGTCCCTGTGTCTCTCTCTCGGTCCCTGTGTCTCTCTCGGTCCCTGTGTCTCTCTCGGTCCCTGTCTCAGTCTCGGTCCCTGTCTCACTCTCGGTCCCTGTGTCTCTCTCGGTCCCTGTGTCTCTCTCGATCCCTGTGTCTCTCTCTCGGTCCATGTCCCTCTCTCGGTCCCTGTGTCTCTCTCGGTCACTGTTTCTCTCTCGGTCCCTGTGTCTCTCTCTCGGTCCCTGTGTCTCTCTCGGTCCCTGTGCCTCTCTCGGTCCCTGTGTCACTCTCGGTCCCTGTTTCTCTCTCGGTCCCTGAGTCTCTCTCTCGGACCCTGTCTCGATCGATCCCTGTGTCTCACTCGGTCCCTGTGTCTCTCTCGGTCCCTGTGTCTCTCTCTCGGTCCCTGTGTCTCTCTCTCGGTCCCTGTGTCTCTCTCGTTCTCTGTCTATCTCTCGGACTCTGTCTCCCTCTCGGTCCCTGTGTCTCTCTCGGTCCCTGTGTCTCTCACTCGGTCCCTGTGTCTCTCTCGATCCCTGTGTCTATCTCTCGGTCCCTGTGTCTCTCTCGGTCCCTGTGTCTCTCTCTCGGTCCCTGTGTCTCTCTCTCGGTCCCTGTGTCTCTCTCTGTCCATGTCTCTCTCACGGTCCCTGTGTCTCTCTCGGTCCCTGTGTCTCTCTCGGTCCCTGTGTCTCTCTCGGTCCCTGCGTCTCTCTCGGTCACTGTGTCTCTCTCGGTCCCTGTGTCTCTCACTCGGTCCCTGTGTCTCTCTCGATCCCTGTGTCTCTCTCTCGGTCCCTGTGTCTCTCTCGGTCCCTGTGTCTCTCTCTCGGTCCCTGTGTCTCTCTCTCGGTCCCTGTGTCTCTCTCTGTCCATGTCTCTCTCACGGACCCTGTGTCTCTCTCGGTCCCTGTCTCTCTCTCGGTCCCTGTGCCCCTCTCGGTCCCTGTCTCTCTCTCGGTCCCTGTGTCTCTCTCTCGGTCCCTGTGTCTCTCTCTCGGTCCCTGTGACTCTCTCGGTCTCTGTCTATCTCTCGGACTCTGTCTCTCTCTCGGTCCCTGTGTCTAACTCGGTCCCTGTGTCTCTCTCTCGGTCCCTGTGTCTCTCTCGGTCCCTGTGTCTCTCCCTCGGTCCCTGTGTCTCTCTCGGTCCCTGTGCCTCTCTCGGTCCCTGTCTCTCACTCTGTCCCTGTGTCTCTCTCGATCCCTGTGTCTCTCTCTCGGCCCCTGTGTCTCTCTCGGTCCCTGTGTCTCTCTCGGTCACTGTGTCTCACTCGGTCCCTGTGTCTCTCTCTCGGTCCCTGTGTCTCTCTCAGTCCCTGTGTCTCTCTCGTTCCCTGTGTCTCTCTCTCTCGGTCCCTGTGTCTCCATCGGTCCCTGTGTCTCTCTCTCGGTCCCTGTGTCTCTCTCGGTCCCTGTGTCTCTCTCTCGGTCCCTGTGTCTCTCTCGGTCCCTGTGTCTCTCTCTCGGTCCCTGTGTCTCTCTCTCGGTCCCTGTGTCTCTCTCTCGGTCCCTGTGTCTCTCTCGGTCCCTGTGTCTCTCTCTCGGTCCCTGTGTTTCTCTCTCGGTCCCTGTGTCTCACTCGGTCCCTGTGTCTCACGCGGTCCCTGTCTCTCTCTCGGTCCCTGTGTCTCTCTCGGTCCCTGTGTCTCTCTCTCGGTCCCTGTGTTTCTCTCTCGGTCCCTCTGTCTCACTCGGTCCCCGTGTCTCACGCGGTCCCTGTCTCTCTCTCGGTCCCTCTGTCTCTCTCGGTCCCTGTCTCTCTCTCGGTCCCTGTGTCTCTCTCTCGGTCCCTGTGTCTCACTCGGTCCCTGTCTCTTTCTCGGTCCCTGTGTCTCACTTGGTCCCAATGTCTCTCTCGGTCCCTGTGTCTATCTCGGACCCTGTGTCTCTCTCGGAACCTGTGTCTCTCACTCGGTCCCTGTGTCCCTCTCTCGGTCCCTGTGTCTCTCCCTCGGTCCCTGTGTCTCTCTCTCGGTCCCTGTGTCTCTCTCGGTCCCTGTGTCTCACTCGGACCCTGTGTCTCTCTCTGTCCCTGTCTCTCTCTCGGTTCCTGTGTCTCTCACTCGGTCCCTGTGTCTCTCTCGGTCCCTGTGTCTCTCTCGGTCCCTGTGTCTCTCACATGGTCCCTGTGTCTCTCTCGGTCCCTGTGTCTCTCTCGGTCCCTGTGTCTCACTCGGTCCCTGTCTCTCTCTCGGTCCCTGTGTCTCTCTCTCGGTCCCTGTGTCTCACTCGGTCCCTGTCTCTCTTTCGGTCCCTGTCTCCCTTTCGGTCCCTGTGTCTCTCTTTCGGTCCCTGTGTCTCTCTCTCGGTCCCTGTGTCTCTCTCTCGGTCCCTGTGTCTCTCTCTCGGACCCTGTGTCTCTCTCGGTCCCTGTGTCGCTCTCTCGGTCCCTGTGTCTCTCTCTCGGTCCCTGTGTCTCTCTCGGTCCCTGTGTCTCTCTCGGTCCCTGTCTCAGTCTCGGTCCCTGTCTCACTCGCGGTCCCTGTGTCTCTCTCTCGGTCCCTGTGTCTCTCTCGGTCCCTGTGTCTCTCTCGGTCCCTGTGTCTCTCTCGGTCCCTGTGTCTCACTCGGTCCCTGTGTCTCTCTCGGTCCCTGTGACTCTCTCGGTCCCAGTGTCTCACTCGGTCCCTGTCTCTCTCTCGGTCCCTGTGTCTCACTCGGTCCCTGTGTCCCTCTCGGTCCCTGTGTCTCTCTCGGTCCATGTCTCTCTCTCGGTCCCTGTGTCTCTCTCGGTCCCTGTGTCTCTCTCGATCCCTGTCTCTCTCTCGGTCCCTGTCTCTCTCTATCGGTCCCTGTGTCTCTCTCGGTCCCAGTGTCTCTCACTCGGTCCCTGTGTCTCTCTCGGTCCCTGTGTCTCTCTCTCGGTTCCTGTGTCTCTTTCTTGGTCCCTGCGTCTCTCACTCGGTCCCTGTGTCTCTCTCGGTCCCTGTGACTCACTCGGTCCCTGTGTCTCACTGGGTCCCTGTGTCTCTCTCGGTCCCTGTTTCTCTCTCGGTCCCTGTGTCTCACTCGGTCCCTCTGTCTCTCTCTCGGTCCCTGTGTCTCTCTCTCGGTCCCTGTGTCCCTCTCTCGGTCCCTGTGTCTCTCTCGGTCCCTGTGTCCAACTCGGTCCCTGTCTCTCTCTCGGTCCCTGTGTCTCACTCGGTCCCTGTATCTTACTCGGTCCCTGTCTCTCTCTCGGTCCCTGTGTCTCTCTCTCGGTCCCTGTGTCTCTCTCTCGGTCCCTGTGTCTCTCTCTCGGTCCCTGTGTCTCTCTCTCGGTCCCTGTGTCTCTCTCGGTCCCTGTCTCAGTCTCGGTCCCTGTCTCACTCTCGGTCCCTGTGTCTCTCTCTCGGTCCCTGTGTCTCTCTCGGTCCCTGTGTCTCTCTCGATCCCTGTGTCTCTCTCTCGGTCCATGTCCCTCTCTCGGTCCCAGTGTCTCTCTCGGTCACTGTTTCTCTCTCGGTCCCTGTGTCTCTCTCTCGGTCCCTGTGTCTCTCTCGGTCCCTGTGCCTCTCTCGGTCCCTGTGTCACTCTCGGTCCCTGTTTCTCTCTCGGTCCCTGAGTCTCTCTCTCGGACCCTGTCTCGATCGATCCCTGTGTCTCACTCGGTCCCTGTGTCTCTCTCGGTCCCTGTGTCTCTCTCTCGGTCCCTGTGTCTCTCTCTCGGTCCCTGTGTCTCTCTCTCGGTCCCTGTGTCTCTCTCTCGGTCCCTGTGTCTCTCTCGGTCCCTGTCTCAGTCTCGGTCCCTGTCTCACTCTCGGTCCCTGTGTCTCTCTCTCGGTCCCTGTGTCTCTCTCGGTCCCTGTGTCTCTCTCGATCCCTGTGTCTCTCTCTCGGTCCATGTCCCTCTCTCGGTCCCAGTGTCTCTCTCGGTCACTGTTTCTCTCTCGGTCCCTGTGTCTCTCTCTCGGTCCCTGTGTCTCTCTCGGTCCCTGTGCCTCTCTCGGTCCCTGTGTCACTCTCGGTCCCTGTTTCTCTCTCGGTCCCTGAGTCTCTCTCTCGGACCCTGTCTCGATCGATCCCTGTGTCTCACTCGGTCCCTGTGTCTCTCTCGATCCCTGTGTCTATCTCGCGGTCCCTGTGTCTCTCTCGGTCCCTGTGTCTCTCTCTCGGTCCCTGTGTCTCTCTCTCGGTCCCTGTGTCTCTCTCTGTCCATGTCTCTCTCACGGTCCCTGTGTCTCTCTCGGTCCCTGTGTCTCTCTCGGTCCCTGTGTCTCTCTCGGTCCCTGCGTCTCTCTCGGTCACTGTGTCTCTCTCGGTCCCTGTGTCTCTCACTCGGTCCCTGTGTCTCTCTCGATCCCTGTGTCTCTCTCTCGGTCCCTGTGTCTCTCTCGGTCCCTGTGTCTCTCTCTCGGTCCCTGTGTCTCTCTCTCGGTCCCTGTGTCTCTCTCTGTCCATGTCTCTCTCACGGTCCCTGTGTCTCTCTCGGTCCCTGTCTCTCTCTCGGTCCCTGTGCCCCTCTCGGTCCCTGTCTCTCTCTCGGTCCCTGTGTCTCTCTCTCGGTCCCTGTGTCTCTCTCGGTCCCTGTGTCTCACTCGGACCCTGTGTCTCTCTCTGTCCCTGTCTCTCTCTCGGTTCCTGTGTCTCTCACTCGGTCCCTGTGTCTCTCTCGGTCCCTGTGTCTCTCTCGGTCCCTGTGTCTCTCACATGGTCCCTGTGTCTCTCTCGGTCCCTGTGTCTCTCTCGGTCCCTGTGTCTCACTCGGTCCCTGTCTCTCTCTCGGTCCCTGTGTCTCTCTCTCGGTCCCTGTGTCTCACTCGGTCCCTGTCTCTCTTTCGGTCCCTGTCTCCCTTTCGGTCCCTGTGTCTCTCTTTCGGTCCCTGTGTCTCTCTCTCGGTCCCTGTGTCTCTCTCTCGGTCCCTGTGTCTCTCTCTCGGACCCTGTGTCTCTCTCGGTCCCTGTGTCGCTCTCTCGGTCCCTGTGTCTCTCTCTCGGTCCCTGTGTCTCTCTCGGTCCCTGTGTCTCTCTCGGTCCCTGTCTCAGTCTCGGTCCCTGTCTCACTCGCGGTCCCTGTGTCTCTCTCTCGGTCCCTGTGTCTCTCTCGGTCCCTGTGTCTCTCTCGGTCCCTGTGTCTCTCTCGGTCCCTGTGTCTCACTCGGTCCCTGTGTCTCTCTCGGTCCCTGTGACTCTCTCGGTCCCAGTGTCTCACTCGGTCCCTGTCTCTCTCTCGGTCCCTGTGTCTCACTCGGTCCCTGTGTCCCTCTCGGTCCCTGTGTCTCTCTCGGTCCATGTCTCTCTCTCGGTCCCTGTGTCTCTCTCGGTCCCTGTGTCTCTCTCGATCCCTGTCTCTCTCTCGGTCCCTGTCTCTCTCTATCGGTCCCTGTGTCTCTCTCGGTCCCAGTGTCTCTCACTCGGTCCCTGTGTCTCTCTCGGTCCCTGTGTCTCTCTCTCGGTTCCTGTGTCTCTTTCTTGGTCCCTGCGTCTCTCACTCGGTCCCTGTGTCTCTCTCGGTCCCTGTGACTCACTCGGTCCCTGTGTCTCACTGGGTCCCTGTGTCTCTCTCGGTCCCTGTTTCTCTCTCGGTCCCTGTGTCTCACTCGGTCCCTCTGTCTCTCTCTCGGTCCCTGTGTCTCTCTCTCGGTCCCTGTGTCCCTCTCTCGGTCCCTGTGTCTCTCTCGGTCCCTGTGTCCAACTCGGTCCCTGTCTCTCTCTCGGTCCCTGTGTCTCACTCGGTCCCTGTATCTTACTCGGTCCCTGTCTCTCTCTCGGTCCCTGTGTCTCTCTCTCGGTCCCTGTGTCTCTCTCTCGGTCCCTGTGTCTCTCTCTCGGTCCCTGTGTCTCTCTCTCGGTCCCTGTGTCTCTCTCGGTCCCTGTCTCAGTCTCGGTCCCTGTCTCACTCTCGGTCCCTGTGTCTCTCTCTCGGTCCCTGTGTCTCTCTCGGTCCCTGTGTCTCTCTCGATCCCTGTGTCTCTCTCTCGGTCCATGTCCCTCTCTCGGTCCCAGTGTCTCTCTCGGTCACTGTTTCTCTCTCGGTCCCTGTGTCTCTCTCTCGGTCCCTGTGTCTCTCTCGGTCCCTGTGCCTCTCTCGGTCCCTGTGTCACTCTCGGTCCCTGTTTCTCTCTCGGTCCCTGAGTCTCTCTCTCGGACCCTGTCTCGATCGATCCCTGTGTCTCACTCGGTCCCTGTGTCTCTCTCGGTCCCTGTGTCTCTCTCTCGGTCCCTGTGTCTCTCTCTCGGTCCCTGTGTCTCTCTCTCGGTCCCTGTGTCTCTCTCTCGGTCCCTGTGTCTCTCTCGGTCCCTGTCTCAGTCTCGGTCCCTGTCTCACTCTCGGTCCCTGTGTCTCTCTCTCGGTCCCTGTGTCTCTCTCGGTCCCTGTGTCTCTCTCGATCCCTGTGTCTCTCTCTCGGTCCATGTCCCTCTCTCGGTCCCAGTGTCTCTCTCGGTCACTGTTTCTCTCTCGGTCCCTGTGTCTCTCTCTCGGTCCCTGTGTCTCTCTCGGTCCCTGTGCCTCTCTCGGTCCCTGTGTCACTCTCGGTCCCTGTTTCTCTCTCGGTCCCTGAGTCTCTCTCTCGGACCCTGTCTCGATCGATCCCTGTGTCTCACTCGGTCCCTGTGTCTCTCTCGATCCCTGTGTCTATCTCGCGGTCCCTGTGTCTCTCTCGGTCCCTGTGTCTCTCTCTCGGTCCCTGTGTCTCTCTCTCGGTCCCTGTGTCTCTCTCTGTCCATGTCTCTCTCACGGTCCCTGTGTCTCTCTCGGTCCCTGTGTCTCTCTCGGTCCCTGTGTCTCTCTCGGTCCCTGCGTCTCTCTCGGTCACTGTGTCTCTCTCGGTCCCTGTGTCTCTCACTCGGTCCCTGTGTCTCTCTCGATCCCTGTGTCTCTCTCTCGGTCCCTGTGTCTCTCTCGGTCCCTGTGTCTCTCTCTCGGTCCCTGTGTCTCTCTCTCGGTCCCTGTGTCTCTCTCTGTCCATGTCTCTCTCACGGTCCCTGTGTCTCTCTCGGTCCCTGTCTCTCTCTCGGTCCCTGTGCCCCTCTCGGTCCCTGTCTCTCTCTCGGTCCCTGTGTCTCTCTCTCGGTCCCTGTGTCTCTCTCTCGGTCCCTGTGACTCTCTCGGTCTCTGTCTACCTCTCGGACTCTGTCTCTCTCTCGGTCCCTGTGTCTCTCTCGGTCCCTGTGTCTCTCTCTCGGTCCCTGTGTCTCTCTCGGTCCCTGTGTCTCTCCCTCGGTCCCTGTGTCTCTCTCGGTCCCTGTGCCTCCCTCGGTCCCTGTCTCTCACTCTGTCCCTGTGTCTCTCTCGATCCCTGTGTCTCTCTCTCGGTCCCTGTCTCTCTCTCGGTCCCTGTGTCTCACTCGGTCCCTGTGTCTCTCTCTCGGTCCCTGTGTCTCTCTCAGTCCCTGTGTCTCTCTCGTTCCCTGTGTCTCTCTCTCTCGGTCCCTGTGTCTCCATCGGTCCCTGTGTCTCTCTCTCGGTCCCTGTGTCTCTCTCGGTCCCTGTGTCTCTCTCTCGGTCCCTGTGTCTCTCTCGGTCCCTGTGTCTCTCTCTCGGTCCCTGTGTCTCTCTCTCGGTCCCTGTGTCTCTCTCTCGGTCCCTGTGTCTCTCTCGGTCCCTGTGTCTCTCTCTCGGTCCCTGTGTTTCTCTCTCGGTCCCTGTGTCTCACTCGGTCCCTGTGTCTCACGCGGTCCCTGTCTCTCTCTCGGTCCCTGTGTCTCTCTCGGTCCCTGTGTCTCTCTCTCGGTCCCTGTGTTTCTCTCTCGGTCCCTCTGTCTCACTCGGTCCCTGTGTCTCACGCGGTCCCTGTCTCTCTCTCGGTCCCTGTGTCTCTCTCGGTCCCTGTCTCTCTCTCGGTCCCTGTGTCTCTCTCTCGGTCCCTGTGTCTCACTCGGTCCATGTGTCTCACTCGGTCCCTGTCTCTGTCTCGGTCCCTCTGTCTCTCTCGGTCCCTGTCTCACTCGGTCCCTGTGTCTCTCTCTCGGTCCCTGTGTCTCACTCGGTCCCTGTCTCTTTCTCGGTCCCTGTGTCTCACTCGGTCCCAATGTCTCTCTCGGTCCCTGTGTCTCTCTCGGACCCTGTGTCTCTCTCGGAACCTGTGTCTCTCACTCGGTCCCTGTGTCCCTCTCTCGGTCCCTGTGTCTCTCCCTCGGTCCCTGTGTCTCTCTCTCGGTCCCTGTGTCTCTCTCGGTCCCTGTGTCTCACTCGGACCCTGTGTCTCTCTCTGTTCCTGTGTCTCTCTCGGTCGCTGTGTCTCTCTCTCGGTCCCAGTGTCTCTCTCAGTCCCTGTGTCTCTATCGGTCGCTGTGTCTCTCTCTCGGTTCCTGTGTCTCTCACTCGGTCCCTGTGTCTCTCTCGGTCCCTGTGTCTCTCTCGGTCCCTGTGTCTCTCACATGGTCCCTGTGTCTCTCTCGGTCCCTGTGTCTCTCTCGGTCCCTGTGTCTCACTCGGTCCCTGTCTCTCTCTCGGTCCCTGTGTCTCTCTCTCGGTCCCTGTGTCTCACTCGGTCCCTGTCTCTCTTTCGGTCCCTGTCTCCCTTTCGGTCCCTGTGTCTCTCTTTCGGTCCCTGTGTCTCTCTTTCGGTCCCTGTGTCTCTCTCTCGGTCCCTGTGTCTCTCTCTCGGTCCCTGTGTCTCTCTCTCGGACCCTGTGTCTCTCTCGGTCCCTGTGTCGCTCTCTCGGTCCCTGTGTCTCTCTCTCGGTCCCTGTGTCTCTCTCGGTCCCTGTGTCTCTCTCGGTCCCTGTCTCAGTCTCGGTCCCTGTCTCACTCGCGGTCCCTGTGTCTCTCTCTCGGTCCCTGTGTCTCTCTCGGTCCCTGTGTCTCTCTCGGTCCCTGTGTCTCACTCGGTCCCTGTGTCTCTCTCGGTCCCTGTGACTCTCTCGGTCCCAGTGTCTCACTCGGTCCCTGTCTCTCTCTCGGTCCCTGTGTCTCACTCGGTCCCTGTGTCCCTCTCGGTCCCTGTGTCTCTCTCGGTCCATGTCTCTCTCTCGGTCCCTGTGTCTCTCTCGGTCCCTGTGTCTCTCTCGATCCCTGTCTCTCTCTCGGTCCCTGTCTCTCTCTATCGGTCCCTGTGTCTCTCTCGGTCCCAGTGTCTCTCACTCGGTCCCTGTGTCTCTCTCGGTCCCTGTGTCTCTCTCTCGGTTCCTGTGTCTCTTTCTTGGTCCCTGCGTCTCTCACTCGGTCCCTGTGTCTCTCTCGGTCCCTGTGACTCACTCGGTCCCTGTGTCTCACTGGGTCCCTGTGTCTCTCTCGGTCCCTGTTTCTCTCTCGGTCCCTGTGTCTCACTCGGTCCCTCTGTCTCTCTCTCGGTCCCTGTGTCTCTCTCTCGGTCCCTGTGTCCCTCTCTCGGTCCCTGTGTCTCTCTCGGTCCCTGTGTCCAACTCGGTCCCTGTCTCTCTCTCGGTCCCTGTGTCTCACTCGGTCCCTGTATCTTACTCGGTCCCTGTCTCTCTCTCGGTCCCTGTGTCTCTCTCTCGGTCCCTGTGTCTCTCTCTCGGTCCCTGTGTCTCTCTCGGTCCCTGTGTCTCTCTCGGTCCCTGTCTCAGTCTCGGTCCCTGTCTCACTCTCGGTCCCTGTGTCTCTCTCTCGGTCCCTGTGTCTCTCTCGGTCCCTGTGTCTCTCTCGATCCCTGTGTCTCTCTCTCGGTCCATGTCCCTCTCTCGGTCCCAGTGTCTCTCTCGGTCACTGTTTCTCTCTCGGTCCCTGTGTCTCTCTATCGGTCCCTGTGTCTCTCTCGGTCCCTGTGTCTCTCTCGGTCCCTGTGCCTCTCTCGGTCCCTGTGTCACTCTCGGTCCCTGTTTCTCTCTCGGTCCCTGAGTCTCTCTCTCGGACCCTGTCTCGATCGATCCCTGTGTCTCACTCGGTCCCTGTGTCTCTCTCGGTCCCTGTGTCTCTCTCTCGGTCCCTGTGTCTCTCTCTCGGTCCCTGTGTCTCTCTCGTTCTCTGTCTATCTCTCGGACTCTGTCTCCCTCTCGGTCCCTGTGTCTCTCTCGGTCCCTGTGTCTCTCACTCGGTCCCTGTGTCTCTCTCGATCCCTGTGTCTATCTCTCGGTCCCTGTGTCTCTCTCGGTCCCTGTGTCTCTCTCTCGGTCCCTGTGTCTCTCTCTCGGTCCCTGTGTCTCTCTCGGTCCCTGTGTCTCTCTCGGTCCCTGTGTCTCTCTCGGTCCCTGCGTCTCTCTCGGTCACTGTGTCTCTCTCGGTCCCTGTGTCTCTCTCTCGGTCCCTGTGTCTCTCTCGGTCCATGTCTCTCTCTCGGTCCCTGTGTCTCTCTCGGTCCCTGTGTCTCTCTCGGTCCCTGTGTCTCTCTCTCGGTCCCTGTGTCTCTCTCGGTCCCTGTGTCTCTCTCGATGTCCCTGTGTCTCTCTCTCGGTCCCTGTCTCTCTCTCGGTCCCTGTGTCTCTCTCGGTCCCTGTGTCTCTCTCTCGGTCCCTGTGTCTCTGTCTCGGTCCTCTCTCTCTCACGGCCCCTGTGTCTCTCTCGATCCCTGTGTCTCTCTCTCGGTCCCTGTGTATCTCTCGGTCCCTGTGTCTCTCGCATGGACCCTGTGTCTCTCACGGTCCCGTTGTCTCTCTCGGTCCCTGTGTCTCTCTTTCGGTCCCTGTGTCTCTCTCTCGGTCCCTGTGGCTCTCTCGGTCCCTGTGTCTCACTCGGTCCCTGTGTCTCTCTCGGTCCCTGTGTCTCTCTCTACGTCCCTGTGTCTCTCTTTCGGTCCCTGTGTCTCTCTCTCCGTCCCTGTGTCTCTCTTTCGGTCCCTGTGTCTCTCTCTCCGTCCCTGTGTCTCTCTCTCGGTCCCTGTGTCTCTCTCTCCGTCCCTGTGTCTCTCTCGGTCCCTGTGTCTCTCTCGGTCCCTGTGTCTCTCTCGGTCCCTGTGTCTCTCTCTCTTTGTCCCTGTGTCTCTCTCGGTCCCTGTGTCTCTCTCTCGGTCCCTGTGTCTCTCTCTCGGTCCCTTTGTCTCTCTCTCTCGGTCCCTGTGTCTCTCTCGTTCCCTGTGTCTCTCTCTCTCAGTCCCTGTGTCTCTCTCGGTCCCTGTGTCTCTCTCGATGTCCCTGTGTCTCTCTCTCGGTCCCTGTCTCTCTCTCGGTCCCTGTGTCTCTCTCGGTCCCTGTGTCTCACTCTCGGTCCCTGTGTTTCTCTCGGTCCCTGTGACTCACTCGCTTCCTGTGTCTCACTCGCACCCTGTGTCTCTCTCGGTCCCTTTGTCTCTCTCGGTCCCTGTGTCTCTCTCTCGGTCCCTGTGTCTCACTCGGTCCCTGTGTCTCTCTCTCGGTCCCTGTGTATCTCTCGGTCCCTGTGTCTCTCACATGGACCCTGTGTCTCTCACGGTCCCGTTGTCTCTCTCGGTCCCTGTGTCTCTCTCTCGGTCCCTGTGTCTCTCTCGGTCCCTGTGTCTCTCTCGGTCACTGTGTCTCTCTCGGTCCCTGTGTCTCTCTCTCGGTCCCTGTGGCTCTCTCGGTCCCTGTGTCTCTCTCTCGGTCCCAGTATCTCTCTCGGTCCCTGTGTCTCTCTCGGTCCTGCGTCTCTCTCGGTCCCTGTCTCTCTCTCTCGGTCCCTGTGTCTCTCTCTCGGTCCCTGTGTCTCACTCGGTCCCTGTGTCTCTCTCTCGGTCCCTGTGTTTCTCTCGGTCCCTGTGTCTCTCACATGGACCCTGTGTCTCTCACGGTCCCGTTGTCTCTCTCGGTCCCTGTGTCTCTCTTTCGGTCCCTGTGTCTCTCTCGGTCCCTGTGTCTCTCTCTCGGTCCCTGTGTCTCTCTCTCGGTCCCTGTGTCTCTCTCTCGGTCCCTGTGTCTCTCTCTCGGTCCCTGTGTCTCTCTCGATCCCTGTGTTTCTCTCTCGGTCCCTGTGTCTCTCTCGGTCCCTGTGTCTCTCTCTCGGTCCCTGTCTCTATCGGTCCCTGTGTCTCTCTCTCGGTCCCTGTGTCTCTCTCTCGGTCCCTGTGTCTCTGTCTCGGTCCTCTCTCTCTCACGGCCCCTGTGTCTCTCTCGGTCCCTGTGTCTCTCTCTCGGTCCCTGTGTCTCTCTCTCGGTCCCTGTGTCTCTCTCGATCCCTGTGTCTCTCTCTCGGTCCCTGTGTCTCTCTCGGTCCCTGTGTCTCTCTCGGTCACTGTGTCTCTCTCGGTCCCTGTGTCTCTCTCTCGGTCCCTGTGGCTCTCTCGGTCCCTGTGTCTCTCTCTCGGTCCCAGTATCTCTCTCGGTCCCTGTGTCTCTCTCGGTCCTGCGTCTCTCTCGGTCCCTGTCTCTCTCTCTCGGTCGCTGTGTCTCTATCTCGGTCCCCGTTTCTCTCGCTCGGTCCCTGTGTCTCTCTCGGTCCCTGTGTCTCTCTCTCTTTGTCCCTGTGTCTCTCTCGGCCCCTGTGTCTCTCTCTCGGTCCCTGTGTCTCTCTCGGTCCCTGTGTCTCTCTCTCGGTCCCTCTGTCTCTCTCTCGGTCCCTGTGTCTCTCTCTCGGTCCCTGTGTCTCTCTCTCGGTCCCTGTGTCTCTCTCGGTCCCTGTGTCTCTCTGTCTCGGTCCCTGTGTCTCCTTGTTCCCTGTGTCTCTCTCTCTCGGTCCCTGTGTCTCTCTCGGTCCCTGTGTCTCTCTCGATGTCCCTGTGTCTCTCTCTCGGTCCCTGTCTCTCTCTCGGTCCCTGTGTCTCTCTCGGTCCCTGTGTCTCTCTCTCGGTCCCTGTGTCTCTGTCTCGGTCCTCTCTCTCTCACGGCCCCTGTGTCTCTCTCGATCCCTGTGTCTCTCTCTCGGTCCCTGTGTCTCTCTCGTTCCCTGTGTCTCACTCTCGGTCCCTGTGTCTCTCTCG
Organism: Carcharhinus amblyrhynchos; assembly: GCF_965287045.1. Taxonomy (NCBI): domain Eukaryota; kingdom Metazoa; phylum Chordata; class Chondrichthyes; order Carcharhiniformes; family Carcharhinidae; genus Carcharhinus; species Carcharhinus amblyrhynchos. Next base: position 15,023 of record NW_027650260.1, on the reverse strand, counting down.
GTCCCTGTGTCTCTCTCGGTCCCCGTCTCACTCACGGTCCCTGTCTCTCTCTTGGTCCCTGTGTCACTCTCTCCGTCCCTGTGTCTCACTCTCGGTCCCTGTGACTCCCTCGGTCCCTGTGTCTCTCTCGGTCCCTGTGTCTCACTCGGTCCCTGTGTCTCTCTCGGTCCCTGTGTCTCTCTCTCGGTCCCTGTGTCTCTCTCTCGGTCCCTGTGTCTCTCTCGGTCTCTGTCTATCTCTCGGACTCTGTCTCTCTCTCGGTCCCTGTGTCTCTCTCGGTCCCTGTGTCTCTCTCTCGGACCCTGTGTCTCTCCCTCGGTCCCTGTGTCTTTCTCGGTCCCTGTGTCTCTCTCGGTCCCTGTCTCTCACTCGGTCCCTGTGTCTCTCTCGATCCCTGTGTCTCTCTCTCGGTCCCTGTGTCTCCCTCGGTCCCTGTGTCTCTCTCGGTCCCTGTGTCTCTCTCGGTCCCTGTGTCTCTCTCGGTCCCTGTGTCTCTCTCTCTCGGTCACTGTGTCTCCCTCGGTCCCTGCGACTCTCTCGGTCCCTGTGTCTCTCTCGGTCCCTGAGTCTCTCTCTCGGTCCCTTTGTCTCTCTCGTTCCCTGTGTCTCACTCTCGGTCCCTGTGTCTCTCAATCGGTCCTTGTGTCTCTCTCGGTCCCTGTGTCTCTTTCGGACCCTGTGTCTCACTCGGTCCCTGTCTCTCTCTCGGTCCCTGTGTCTCACTCGGTCCCTGTGTCTCACTCGGACCCTGTGTCTCTCTCTCGGACCCTGTGTCTCACTCGGTCCCTGTGTCTCTCTCTCTCGGTCCCTGTGTCTCACTCGGTCCCTGTCTCTCTCTCGGTCCCTGTGTCTCACTCGGTCCCTGTCTCTCTCTCGGTACCTGTGTCTCTCTCGGAACCCTGTCTCTCATGGTCCCTGTGTCTCACTCGGCTCCTGTCTCTCTCTCAGTCCCAGCGTCACTCTCGGTCCCTGTGTCTCTCTATCGGTCCCTGTGTCTCTCTCGCTCCCTGTGTCTCTCTCGGTCCCTGAGTCTCTCTCTCGGTCCCTGTGTCTCTCTCGGTCGCTGTGTCTCTCTCTCGGTCCCTTTGTCTCTCTCGTTCCCTGTGTCTCACTCTCGGTCCCTGTGTCTCTCTCGGTCCCTGTGTCTCTCTCGGTCCCCGTCTCACTCTCGGTCCCTGTCTCTCTCTCGGTCCCTGTGTCACTCTCACGGTCCCTGTGTCTCTCTCCGTCCCTGTGTCTCACTCTCGGTCCCTGTGACTCTCTCGGTCCCTGTGTCTCTCTCGGTCCCTGTGTCTCACTCGGTCCCTGTGTCTCTCTCGATCCCTGTGTCTCTCTCTCGGTCCCTGTGTCTCCCTCGGTCCCTGTGTCTCTCTCGGTCCCTGTGTCTCTCTCGGTCCCTGTGTCTCTCTCGGTCCCTGTGTCTCTCTCTCTCGGTCACTGTGTCTCCCTCGGTCCCTGCGACTCTCTCGGTCCCTGTGTCTCTCTCGGTCCCTGAGTCTCTCTCTCGGTCCCTTTGTCTCTCTCGTTCCCTGTGTCTCACTCTCGGTCCCTGTGTCTCTCAATCGGTCCTTGTGTCTCTCTCGGTCCCTGTGTCTCTTTCGGACCCTGTGTCTCACTCGGTCCCTGTCTCTCTCTCGGTCCCTGTGTCTCACTCGGTCCCTGTGTCTCACTCGGTCCCTGTCTCTCTCTCGGTCCCTGTCTCTCTCTCGGTCCCTGTGTCTCACTCGGTGCCTGTGTCTCTCTCTCGGTCCCTGTCTCTCTCTCGGTCCCTGTGTCTCACTCGGTCCCTGTGTCTCTCTCTCGGTCCCTGTGTCTCACTCGGTCCCTGTGTCTCTTTCTCTCGGTCCCTGTGTCTCACTCGGTCCCTGTCTCTCTCTCGGTCCCTGTGTCTCACTCGGTCCCTGTGTCTCACTCGGTCCCTGTCTCTCTCTCGGTACCTGTGTCTCTCTCTCGGTCCCTGACTTTCACGGTCCCTGTGTCTCACTCGGCTCCTGTCTCTCTCTCAGTCCCAGCGTCACTCTCGGTCCCTGTGTCTCTCTATCGGTCCCTGTCTCTCTCTCGCTCCCTGTGTCTCTCTCGGACCCTGAGTCTCTCTCTCGGTCCCTGTGTCTCTCTCGGTCGCTGTGTCTCTCTCTCGGTCCCTTTGTCTCTCTCGTTCCCTGTGTCTCACTCTCGGTCCCTGTGTCTCTCTCGGTCCCTGTGTCTCTCTCGGTCCCCGTCTCACTCTCGGTCCCTGTCTCTCTCTCGGTCCCTGTGTCACTCTCACGGTCCCTGTGTCTCTCTCCGTCCCTGTGTCTCACTCTCGGTCCCTGTGACTCTCTCGGTCCCTGTGTCTCTCTCGGTCCCTGTGTCTCACTCGGTCCCTGTGTCTCTCTCGGTCCGTGTGTCTCTCTCTCGGTCCCTGTGTCTCTCTCTCGGTCCCTGTGTCTCTCTCGGTCTCTGTCTATCTCTCGGACTCTGTCTCTCTCTCGGTCCCTGTGTCTCCCTCGGTCCCTGTGTCTCTCTCTCGGACCCTGTGTCTCTCCCTCGGTCCCTGTGTCTTTCTCGGTCCCTGTGTCTCTCTCGGTCCCTGTCTCTCACTCGGTCCCTGTGTCTCTCTCGATCCCTGTGTCTCTCTCTCGGTCCCTGTGTCTCCCTCGGTCCCTGTGTCTCTCTCGGTCCCTGTGTCTCTCTCGGTCCCTGTGTCTCTCTCGATCCCTGTGTCTCTCTCTCTCGGTCACTGTGTCTCCCTCGGTCCCTGCGTCTCTCTCGGACCCTGCGTCTCTCTCTCGGTCCCTGGGTCTCTCTCTCAGTCCCAGCGTCACTCTCGGTCCCTGTGTCTCTCCATCGGTCCCTGTGTCTCTCTCGGTCCCTGTGTCTCTCTCGGTCCCTGTGTCTCTCTCTCGGTCCCTGTGTTTCTCTCGGTCCCTGTGTCTCTCTCTCCGTCCCTGTGTCTCTCTCTCGTTCCCTGTCTCTCTCTCGGTCCCTGTGTCTCACTCGGTCCCTGTGTCTCTCTCTCGGTCCCTGTGTCTCACTCGGTCCCTGTGTCTCTCTCTCGGTCCCTGTGACTCACTCGGTCCCTGTGTCTCTCTCTCGGTCCCTGTGTCTCACTCGGTCCCTGTCTCTATCTCGGTCCCTGTGTCTCACGCGGTCCCTGTCTCTCTCTCGGTCTCTGTGTCTCACTCGGTCCCTGTGTCTCACTCGGTCCCTGTTTCTCTCTCGGTCCCTGTCTCTCTCTCTCGGTCCCTGTCTCACTCGGTCCCTGTGTCTCTCTCTCGGTCCCTGTCTCTCTCTCGGTCCCTGTGTCTCACTCGGTCCCTGTGTCTCACTCGGTCCCTGTGTCTCACTCGGTCCCTGTGTATCTCTCGGTCCCTGTCTCTCTCTCGGTCCCTGTCTCACTCGGTCCCTGTGTCTCACTCGGTCCCTGTCTCTCTCTCGGTCCCTGTCTCACATTCGGTCCCTGTGTCTCTCTCTCGGTCCCTGTCTCTCTCTCGGTCCCTGTGTCTCACTCGGTCCCTGAGTCTCTCTCGGACCCTGTGTCTCTCTCGGACCCTGTGTCTCACTCGGTCCCTGTCTCTCTCTCGGTCCCTGTGCCTCACTCGGTCCCTGTGTCTCACTCGGTCCCTGTCTCTCTCTCGGTCCCTGTCTCTCTCTCGGTCCCTGTCTCACTCGGTCCCTGTGTCTCTCTCTCGGTCCTGTCTCTCTCTCGGTCCCTGTGTCTCACTTGGTCCCTGTGTCATCCCTCGGTCCCTGTGTCTCACTCGGTCCCTGTATCTCTCTCGGTCCCTGTGTCTCTCTCGGTCCCTGTCTCTCACGGTCCCTGTGTCTCACTCGGCTGCTGTCTCTCTCTCGGTCCCTGTCTCTCACGGTCCCTGTGTCTCACTCGGTCCCTGTGTCTCTCTCTCGGTCCCTGTGTCTCACTCGCTCCCTGTGTCTCTCTCGGTCCCTGTGTCACTCTCGGTCCATGTGTCTCTCACTCGGTCCCTGTGTCTCTCGCGGTTCCTGTTTCTTACTGGGTCCCTGTCTCTCTCTCGGTCACTGTGTCTCTCTCGGTCCCTGTGTCTCTCTCGGTTCCTGTGTCTCACTGGGTCCCTGTGTCTCACTCGGTACCTGAGTCTCTCACTCGGTCCCTGTCTCTCTCTCTGTCCCTGTCTCTCACTCGGTCCCTGTGTCTCTCGCGGTTCCTGTTTCTTACTGGGTCCCTGTCTCTCTCTCGGTCACTGTGTCTCTCTCGGTCCCTGTGTCTCTCTCGGTTCCTGTGTCTCACTGGGTCCCTGTGTCTCACTCGGTACCTGAGTCTCTCACTCGGTCCCTGTCTCTCTCTCTGTCCCTGTGTCTCACTCGGTTCCTGTGTCTCACTCGGTCCCTGTCTCTCTCTCGGTCCCTGTGTCTCTCTCGGTCCCTGTGTCTCACTCGGTCCCTGTGTCTCTCTCTCGGTCCCTGTGTCTCACTCGGTCCCTGTGTCTCTCTCTCGGTCCCTGTCTCTCAGGTTCCCTGTGTCTCTCTCGGTCCCTGTGTCTCTCTCTCGGTCCCTGTGTCTCACTCGGTCCCTGTGTCTCTCTCGGTCCCTGTGTCTCTCTCGGTCCATCTGTCTCTCACTCAGCCCCTGTGTCTCTCGCGGTTCCTGTCTCTCACTGGGTCCCTGTGTCTCTCACGGTCACTGTGTCTCTCTCGGTCCCTGAGTCTCTCTCGGTTCCTGTGTCTCACTGGGTCCCTGTGTCTCACTCAGTACCTGAGTCTATCACTCGGTCCCTGTCTCTCTCTCGGTCCCTGTGTCTCACTCGGTCCCTGTATCTCTCTCGGTCCCTGTGTCTCTCTCGGTCCCTGTCTCTCTCTCTCGGTCCCGGTGTCTCACTCGGTCCCTGTCTCTCACAGTCCCTGTGCCTCACTCGGCTCCTGTCTCTCTCTCGGTCCCTGTCTCTCACGGTCTCTGTGTCTCACTCGGTCCCTGTCTCTCTCTCGGTCCCTGTCTCTCTCTCGGTCCCTGTGTCTCACTCGGTGCCTGTGTCTCTCTCTCGGTCCCTGTCTCTATCTCGGTCCCTGTGTCTCACTCGGTCCCTGTGTCTCTCTCTCGGTCCCTGTGTCTCACTCGGTCCCTGTGTCTCTTTCTCTCGGTCCCTGTGTCTCACTCGGTCCCTGTCTCTCTCTCGGTCCCTGTGTCTCACTCGGTCCCTGTCTCTCTCTCGGTACCTGTGTCTCTCTCTCGGTCCCTGACTTTCACGGTCCCTGTGTCTCACTCGGCTCCTGTCTCTCTCTCAGTCCCAGCGTCACTCTCGGTCCCTGTGTCTCTCTATCGGTCCCTGTCTCTCTCTCGCTCCCTGTGTCTCTCTCGGACCCTGAGTCTCTCTCTCGGTCCCTGTGTCTCTCTCGGTCGCTGTGTCTCTCTCTCGGTCCCTTTGTCTCTCTCGTTCCCTGTGTCTCACTCTCGGTCCCTGTGTCTCTCTCGGTCCCTGTGTCTCTCTCGGTCCCCGTCTCACTCTCGGTCCCTGTCTCTCTCTCGGTCCCTGTGTCACTCTCACGGTCCCTGTGTCTCTCTCCGTCCCTGTGTCTCACTCTCGGTCCCTGTGACTCTCTCGGTCCCTGTGTCTCTCTCGGTCCCTGTGTCTCACTCGGTCCCTGTGTCTCTCTCGGTCCGTGTGTCTCTCTCTCGGTCCCTGTGTCTCTCTCTCGGTCCCTGTGTCTCTCTCGGTCTCTGTCTATCTCTCGGACTCTGTCTCTCTCTCGGTCCCTGTGTCTCCCTCGGTCCCTGTGTCTCTCTCTCGGACCCTGTGTCTCTCCCTCGGTCCCTGTGTCTTTCTCGGTCCCTGTGTCTCTCTCGGTCCCTGTCTCTCACTCGGTCCCTGTGTCTCTCTCGATCCCTGTGTCTCTCTCTCGGTCCCTGTGTCTCCCTCGGTCCCTGTGTCTCTCTCGGTCCCTGTGTCTCTCTCGGTCCCTGTGTCTCTCTCGATCCCTGTGTCTCTCTCTCTCGGTCACTGTGTCTCCCTCGGTCCCTGCGTCTCTCTCGGTCCCTGCGTCTCTCTCTCGGTCCCTGGGTCTCTCTCTCAGTCCCAGCGTCACTCTCGGTCCCTGTGTCTCTCCATCGGTCCCTGTGTCTCTCTCGGTCCCTGTGTCTCTCTCGGTCCCTGTGTCTCTCTCTCGGTCCCTGTGTTTCTCTCGGTCCCTGTGTCTCTCTCTCCGTCCCTGTGTCTCTCTCTCGTTCCCTGTCTCTCTCTCGGTCCCTGTGTCTCACTCGGTCCCTGTGTCTCTCTCTCGGTCCCTGTGTCTCACTCGGTCCCTGTGTCTCTCTCTCGGTCCCTGTGACTCACTCGGTCCCTGTGTCTCTCTCTCGGTCCCTGTGTCTCACTCGGTCCCTGTCTCTATCTCGGTCCCTGTGTCTCACGCGGTCCCTGTCTCTCTCTCGGTCCCTGTGTCTCACTCGGTCCCTGTTTCTCTCTCGGTCCCTGTCTCTCTCTCTCGGTCCCTGTCTCACTCGGTCCCTGTGTCTCTCTCTCGGTCCCTGTCTCTCTCTCGGTCCCTGTGTCTCACTCGGTCCCTGTGTCTCACTCGGTCCCTGTGTCTCACTCGGTCCCTGTCTCTCTCTCGGTCCCTGTGTATCTCTCGGTCCCTGTCTCTCTCTCGGTCCCGGTGTCTCACTCGGTCCCTGTGTCTCACTCGGTCCCTGTCTCTCTCTCGGTCCCTGTCTCACATTCGGTCCCTGTGTCTCTCTCTCGGTCCCTGTCTCTCTCTCGGTCCCTGTGTCTCACTCGGTCCCTGAGTCTCTCTCGGACCCTGTGTCTCTCTCGGACCCTGTGTCTCACTCGGTCCCTGTCTCTCTCTCGGTCCCTGTGCCTCACTCGGTCCCTGTGTCTCACTCGGTCCCTGTCTCTCTCTCGGTCCCTGTCTCTCTCTCGGTCCCTGTCTCACTCGGTCCCTGTGTCTCTCTCTCGGTCCCTGTCTCTCTCTCGGTCCCTGTGTCTCACTTGGTCCCTGTGTCATCCCTCGGTCCCTGTGTCTCACTCGGTCCCTGTATCTCTCTCGGTCCCTGTGTCTCTCTCGGTCCCTGTCTCTCACGGTCCCTGTGTCTCACTCGGCTGCTGTCTCTCTCTCGGTCCCTGTCTCTCACGGTCCCTGTGTCTCACTCGGTCCCTGTGTCTCTCTCTCGGTCCCTGTGTCTCACTCGCTCCCTGTGCCTCTCTCGGTCCCTGTGTCACTCTCGGTCCATGTGACTCTCACTGGGTCCCTGTGTCTCTCGCGGTTCCTGTTTCTTACTGGGTCCCTGTCTCTCTCTCGGTCACTGTGTCTCTCTCGGTCCCTGTGTCTCTCTCGGTTCCTGTGTCTCAGTGGGTCCCTGTGTCTCACTCGGTACCTGAGTCTCTCACTCGGTCCCTGTCTCTCTCTCTGTCCCTGTGTCTCACTCGGTTCCTGTGTCTCACTCGGTCCCTGTCTCTCTCTCGGTCCCTGTGTCTCTCTCGGTCCCTGTGTCTCACTCGGTCCCTGTGTCTCTCTCTCGGTCCCTGTGTCTCACTCGGTCCCTGTGTCTCTCTCTCGGTCCCTGTGTCTCACTTGATCCCTGTGTCTCTCTCTCGGTCCCTGTGTCTCTCTCTCGCTCCCTGTGTCTCTCTCTCGGTCCTTGTGCCCCTCTCGGTCCCTGTGTCTCTCTCTCGGTCCCTGTGTCTCTCGCGGTTCCTGTCTCTTACTGGGTCCCTGTGTCTCTCTCGGTCACTGTGTCTCTCTCGGTCCCTGTGTCTCTCTCGGTTCCTGTGTCTCACTGGGTCCCTGTGTCTCACTCGGTACCTGAGTCTCTCACTCGGTCCCTGTCTCTCTCTCGGTCCCTGTGTCTCTCTCGGTCCCTGTGTCTCACTCGATCCCTGTGTCTCTCTCTCGGTCCCTGTGTCTCACTCGGTCCCTGTGTCTCTCTCTCGGTCCCTGTCTCTCACGGTCCCTGTGTCTCACTCGGTCCCTGTGTCTCTCTCTCGGTCCCTGTGTCTCTCTCGGTCCATGTGTCTCTCACTCGGTCCCTGTGTCTCTCGCGGTTCCTGTCTCTCACTGGGTCCCTGTGTCTCTCTCGATCCCTGTGTCTCTCTCTCGGTCCCAGCGTCACTCTCATTCCCTGTGTCTCTCTATCGGTCCCTGTGTCTCTCTCGGTCCCTGTGTCTCTCTCTCGGTCCCTGTGTCTCTCTCGGTCCCTGTATCTCTCTCGGTCCCTGTGTCTCTCTCTCGGTCCCTGTGTCTCTCTCGGTCCCTGTGTCTATCTCTCGGTCCCTGTGTCTCTCTCGGTCCCTGTCTCACTCTCGGTCCCTGTCTCTCTCTCGGTCCCTGTGTCTCTCTAGGTCCCTGTGTCTCTCTCTCGGTCCCTGTGTCTCTCTCTCGGTCCCTGTGTCTCTCTCGGTCCCTGTGTCTCTCTCTCGGACACTGTGTCTCTCTCTCGGTCCCTGTGTCTCTCTCGGGCCCTGTGTCTCTCTCGGTCACTCTGTCTCTCTCGGTCCCTATGTCTCTCTCGGTCCCTGTGTCTCTCTCGGTCCCTGTGTCTCTCTCTCTCTGTCACTGTGTCTCCCTCGGTCCCTGCGTCTCTCTCGGTCCCTGCGTCTCTCTCTCGGTCCCTGTGTCTCTCTCTCAGTCCCAGCGTCACTCTCGGTCCCTGTGTCTCTCTCGGTCCCTGTGTCTCTCTCGGTCCCTGTGTCTCTCTCTCGGTCCCTGTGTCTCTCTCTCGGTCCCTGTCTCTCTCTCGGTCCCTGTGTCTCACTCGGTCCCTGTGTCTCTCTCTCGGTCCCTGTCTCTCTCTCGGTCCCTGTGTCTCACTCGGTCCCTGTGTCTCTCTCTCGGTCCCTGTGTCTCACTCGGTCCCTGTCTCTCTCAGACCCTGTGTCTCACTCGGTCCCTGTCTCTCTCTCGGTCCCTGTGTCTCTCTCGGTCCCTGTGTCTCTCTCTCAGTCCCTGTGTCTCTCTCTCGGTCCCTGTGTCTCTCTCTCGGTCCCTGTGTCCCTCTCTCGGTCCCTTTGTCTCACTTGGTCCCTGTGTCTCACTCGGTCCCTGTCTCTCTCTCGGTCCCTGTCTCTCTCTCGGTCCCTGTCTCACTCGGTCCCTGTGTCTCTCTCTCGGTCCCTGTCTCTCTCTCGGTCCCTGTGTCTCACTCGGTCCCTGTGTCTCACTCGGTCCCTGTGTCTCACTCGGTCCCTGTCTCTCTCTCGGTCCCTGTGTCTCTCTCGGTCCCTGTCTCTCTCTCGGTCCCTGTCTCTCTCTCGGTCCCGGTGTCTCACTCGGTCCCTGTGTCTCACTCGGTCCATGTCTCTCTCTCGGTCCCTGTCACACACTCGGTCCCTGTGTCTCTCTCTCGGTCCCTGTCTCTCTCTCGGTCCCTGTGTCTCACTCGGTCCCTATGTCTCTCTCTCGGTCCCTGTGTCTCACTCGGTCCCTGTCACTCTCTCGGTCCCTGTGTCTCACTCGGTCCCTGTCTCTCTCTCGGTCCCTGTCTCTCTCTCGGTCCCTGTGTCTCACTCGGTGCCTGTGTCTCTCTCTCGGTCCCTGTCTCTTTCTCGGTCCCTGTGTCTTACTCGGTCCCAGTGTCTCTCTCTCGGTCCCTGTGTCTCACTCGGTCCCTGTGTCTCTCTCTCGGTCCCTGTGTCTCACTCGGTCCCTGCCTCTCTCTCGGTCCCTGTGTCTCTCTCTCGGTACCTGTGTCTCACACGGCTCCTGTCTATCTCTTGGTCCCTGTCTCTCACTGTCCCTGTGTCTCACTCGGTCCCTGTGTCTCTCTCTCGGTCCCTGTGCCTCACTCGGTCCCTGTGTCTCTCTCGGTCCCTGTGTCTCTCTCTCGGTCCCTGTGTCTCTCTCTCGGTCCCTGTGTCTCTCTCGATCCCTGTGTCTCTCTCTCGGTCCCTGTGTCTCTCTCGGTTCCTGTGTCTCACTGGGTCCCTGTGTCTCACTCGGTACCTGAGTCTCTCACTCGGTCCCTGTCTCTCTCTCGGTCCCTGTGTCTCACTCGGTTCCTGTGTCTCACTCGGTCCCTGTGTCTCACTCGGTCCCTGTGTCTCTATCGGTCCCTGTGTCTCTCTCTCGGTCCCTGTGTATCTCTCTCTCGGTCCCTGTGTCTCTCTCGGTCTCTGTCTATCTCTCGGACTCTATCTCTCTCTCGGTCCCTGTGTCTCTCTCGGTCCCTGTGTCTCTCTCTCGGACCCTGTGTCTCTCCCTCGGTCCCGGTGTCTTTCTCGGTCCCTGTGTCTCTCTCGGTCCCTGTCTCTCACTCGTTCCCTGTGTCTCTCTCGATCCCTGTGTCTCTCTCGGTCCCTGTGTCTCTCTCGGTCCCTGTGTCTCTCTCGGTGCCTGTGTCTCTCTCGGTCGCTGTGTCTCTCTCTCGGTTCCTTTGTCTCTCTCGGTCGCTGTGTCTCTCTCTCGGTCCCTGAGTCTCTCTCTCGGTCCCTTTGTCTCTCTCGTTCCCTGTGTCTCACTCTCGGTCCCTGTGTCTCTCAATCGGTCCTTGTGTCTCTCTCGGTCCCTGTGTCTCTCTCGGACCCTGTGTCTCACTCGGTCCCTGTCTCTCTCTCGGTCCCTGTCTCTCTCTCGGTCCCTGTGTCTCACTCGGACCCTGTGTCTCTCTCTCGGACCCTGTGTCTCACTCGGTCCCTGTGTCTCTCTCTCTCGGTCCCTGTGTCTCACTCGGTCCCTGTCTCTCTCTCGGTCCCTGTGTCTCACTCGGTCCCTGTCTCTCTCTCGGTACCTGTGTCTCTCTCTCGGAACCCTGTCTCTCATGGTCCCTGTGTCTCACTCGGCTCCTGTCTCTCTCTCAGTCCCAGCGTCACTCTCGGTCCCTGTGTCTCTCTATCGGTCCCTGTGTCTCTCTCGCTCCCTGTGTCTCTCTCGGTCCCTGAGTCTCTCTCTCGGTCCCTGTGTCTCTCTCGGTCGCTGTGTCTCTCTCTCGGTCCCTTTGTCTCTCTCGTTCCCTGTGTCTCACTCTCGGTCCCTGTGTCTCTCTCGGTCCCTGTGTCTCTCTCGGTCCCCGTCTCACTCTCGGTCCCTGTCTTTCTCTCGGTCCCTGTGTCACTCTCTCGGTCCCTGTGTCTCTCTCGTTCCCTGTGTCTCACTCTCGGTCCCTGTGTCTCTCTCGGTCCCTGTGTCTCTCTCGGTCCCCGTCTCACTCTCGGTCCCTGTCTCTCTCTCGGTCCCTGTGTCACTCTCTCCGTCCCTGTGTCTCTCTCTCGGTCCCTGTGTCTCTCTCGTTCCCTGTGTCTCACTCTCGGTCCCTGTGTCTCTCTCGGTCCCTGTGTCTCTCTCGGTCCCCGTCTCACTCACGGTCCCTGTCTCTCTCTTGGTCCCTGTGTCACTCTCTCCGTCCCTGTGTCTCACTCTCGGTCCCTGTGACTCCCTCGGTCCCTGTGTCTCTCTCGGTCCCTGTGTCTCACTCGGTCCCTGTGTCTCTCTCGGTCCCTGTGTCTCTCTCTCGGTCCCTGTGTCTCTCTCTCGGTCCCTGTGTCTCTCTCGGTCTCTGTCTATCTCTCGGACTCTGTCTCTCTCTCGGTCCCTGTGTCTCTCTCGGTCCCTGTGTCTCTCTCTCGGACCCTGTGTCTCTCCCTCGGTCCCTGTGTCTTTCTCGGTCCCTGTGTCTCTCTCGGTCCCTGTCTCTCACTCGGTCCCTGTGTCTCTCTCGATCCCTGTGTCTCTCTCTCGGTCCCTGTGTCTCCCTCGGTCCCTGTGTCTCTCTCGGTCCCTGTGTCTCTCTCGGTCCCTGTGTCTCTCTCGGTCCCTGTGTCTCTCTCTCTCGGTCACTGTGTCTCCCTCGGTCCCTGCGACTCTCTCGGTCCCTGTGTCTCTCTCGGTCCCTGAGTCTCTCTCTCGGTCCCTTTGTCTCTCTCGTTCCCTGTGTCTCACTCTCGGTCCCTGTGTCTCTCAATCGGTCCTTGTGTCTCTCTCGGTCCCTGTGTCTCTTTCGGACCCTGTGTCTCACTCGGTCCCTGTCTCTCTCTCGGTCCCTGTGTCTCACTCGGTCCCTGTGTCTCACTCGGTCCCTGTCTCTCTCTCGGTCCCTGTCTCTCTCTCGGTCCCTGTGTCTCACTCGGTGCCTGTGTCTCTCTCTCGGTCCCTGTCTCTCTCTCGGTCCCTGTGTCTCACTCGGTCCCTGTGTCTCTCTCTCGGTCCCTGTGTCTCACTCGGTCCCTGTGTCTCTTTCTCTCGGTCCCTGTGTCTCACTCGGTCCCTGTCTCTCTCTCGGTCCCTGTGTCTCACTCGGTCCCTGTGTCTCACTCGGTCCCTGTCTCTCTCTCGGTACCTGTGTCTCTCTCTCGGTCCCTGACTTTCACGGTCCCTGTGTCTCACTCGGCTCCTGTCTCTCTCTCAGTCCCAGCGTCACTCTCGGTCCCTGTGTCTCTCTATCGGTCCCTGTCTCTCTCTCGCTCCCTGTGTCTCTCTCGGACCCTGAGTCTCTCTCTCGGTCCCTGTGTCTCTCTCGGTCGCTGTGTCTCTCTCTCGGTCCCTTTGTCTCTCTCGTTCCCTGTGTCTCACTCTCGGTCCCTGTGTCTCTCTCGGTCCCTGTGTCTCTCTCGGTCCCCGTCTCACTCTCGGTCCCTGTCTCTCTCTCGGTCCCTGTGTCACTCTCACGGTCCCTGTGTCTCTCTCCGTCCCTGTGTCTCACTCTCGGTCCCTGTGACTCTCTCGGTCCCTGTGTCTCTCTCGGTCCCTGTGTCTCACTCGGTCCCTGTGTCTCTCTCGGTCCGTGTGTCTCTCTCTCGGTCCCTGTGTCTCTCTCTCGGTCCCTGTGTCTCTCTCGGTCTCTGTCTATCTCTCGGACTCTGTCTCTCTCTCGGTCCCTGTGTCTCCCTCGGTCCCTGTGTCTCTCTCTCGGACCCTGTGTCTCTCCCTCGGTCCCTGTGTCTTTCTCGGTCCCTGTGTCTCTCTCGGTCCCTGTCTCTCACTCGGTCCCTGTGTCTCTCTCGATCCCTGTGTCTCTCTCTCGGTCCCTGTGTCTCCCTCGGTCCCTGTGTCTCTCTCGGTCCCTGTGTCTCTCTCGGTCCCTGTGTCTCTCTCGATCCCTGTGTCTCTCTCTCTCGGTCACTGTGTCTCCCTCGGTCCCTGCGTCTCTCTCGGACCCTGCGTCTCTCTCTCGGTCCCTGGGTCTCTCTCTCAGTCCCAGCGTCACTCTCGGTCCCTGTGTCTCTCCATCGGTCCCTGTGTCTCTCTCGGTCCCTGTGTCTCTCTCGGTCCCTGTGTCTCTCTCTCGGTCCCTGTGTTTCTCTCGGTCCCTGTGTCTCTCTCTCCGTCCCTGTGTCTCTCTCTCGTTCCCTGTCTCTCTCTCGGTCCCTGTGTCTCACTCGGTCCCTGTGTCTCTCTCTCGGTCCCTGTGTCTCACTCGGTCCCTGTGTCTCTCTCTCTCGGTCCCTGTGACTCACTCGGTCCCTGTGTCTCTCTCTCGGTCCCTGTGTCTCACTCGGTCCCTGTCTCTATCTCGGTCCCTGTGTCTCACGCGGTCCCTGTCTCTCTCTCGGTCCCTGTGTCTCACTCGGTCCCTGTGTCTCACTCGGTCCCTGTTTCTCTCTCGGTCCCTGTCTCTCTCTCTCGGTCCCTGTCTCACTCGGTCCCTGTGTCTCTCTCTCGGTCCCTGTCTCTCTCTCGGTCCCTGTGTCTCACTCGGTCCCTGTGTCTCACTCGGTCCCTGTGTCTCACTCGGTCCCTGTGTATCTCTCGGTCCCTGTCTCTCTCTCGGTCCGGTGTCTCACTCGGTCCCTGTGTCTCACTCGGTCCCTGTCTCTCTCTCGGTCCCTGTCTCACATTCGGTCCCTGTGTCTCTCTCTCGGTCCCTGTCTCTCTCTCGGTCCCTGTGTCTCACTCGGTCCCTGAGTCTCTCTCGGACCCTGTGTCTCTCTCGGACCCTGTGTCTCACTCGGTCCCTGTCTCTCTCTCGGTCCCTGTGCCTCATTCGGTCCCTGTGTCTCACTCGGTCCCTGTCTCTCTCTCGGTCCCTGTCTCTCTCTCGGTCCCTGTCTCACTCGGTCCCTGTGTCTCTCTCTCGGTCCCTGTCTCTCTCTCGGTCCCTGTGTCTCACTTGGTCCCTGTGTCATCCCTCGGTCCCTGTGTCTCACTCGGTCCCTGTATCTCTCTCGGTCCCTGTGTCTCTCTCGGTCCCTGTCTCTCACGGTCCCTGTGTCTCACTCGGCTGCTGTCTCTCTCTCGGTCCCTGTCTCTCACGGTCCCTGTGTCTCACTCGGTCCCTGTGTCTCTCTCTCGGTCCCTGTGTCTCACTCGCTCCCTGTGTCTCTCTCGGTCCCTGTGTCACTCTCGGTCCATGTGTCTCTCACTCGGTCCCTGTGTCTCTCGCGGTTCCTGTTTCTTACTGGGTCCCTGTCTCTCTCTCGGTCACTGTGTCTCTCTCGGTCCCTGTGTCTCTCTCGGTTCCTGTGTCTCACTGGGTCCCTGTGTCTCACTCGGTACCTGAGTCTCTCACTCGGTCCCTGTCTCTCTCTCTGTCCCTGTGTCTCACTCGGTTCCTGTGTCTCACTCGGTCCCTGTCTCTCTCTCGGTCCCTGTGTCTCTCTCGGTCCCTGTGTCTCACTCGGTCCCTGTGTCTCTCTCTCGGTCCCTGTGTCTCACTCGGTCCCTGTGTCTCTCTCTCGGTCCCTGTCTCTCAGGTTCCCTGTGTCTCTCTCGGTCCCTGTGTCTCTCTCTCGGTCCCTGTGTCTCACTCGGTCCCTGTGTCTCTCTCGGTCCCTGTGTCTCTCTCGGTCCATCTGTCTCTCACTCAGCCCCTGTGTCTCTCGCGGTTCCTGTCTCTCACTGGGTCCCTGTGTCTCTCACGGTCACTGTGTCTCTCTCGGTCCCTGAGTCTCTCTCGGTTCCTGTGTCTCACTGGGTCCCTGTGTCTCACTCAGTACCTGAGTCTATCACTCGGTCCCTGTCTCTCTCTCGGTCCCTGTGTCTCACTCGGTCCCTGTATCTCTCTCGGTCCCTGTGTCTCTCTCGGTCCCTGTCTCTCTCTCTCGGTCCCGGTGTCTCACTCGGTCCCTGTCTCTCACAGTCCCTGTGCCTCACTCGGCTCCTGTCTCTCTCTCGGTCCCTGTCTCTCACGGTCTCTGTGTCTCACT